>NC_057862.1:38125000-38302500 GCF_019393635.1 Dromiciops gliroides | reverse complement strand
ATTCTATCTCACACTGAAATTTTGTTGAAGGCAACCAAGAGCCTGAGTCACAGGTGCTGGAACTTGGCAGAATGAGGCCCCCTTTCTGCCTCCTACAATCTCTAATTTCTGGAGCAGCTAGGCGGTGGCAGCCCTGGATTTAGGAGGACCTGAGTTCAAATCTGGCCTTAGACACTTGACACTTACTAGCTGTGTGATGCTAGGCAAATCATTTATCCCTCATTGCCCCCCGCCAAAAAAGAATCTGTAGTTTCCTGCAAATCTCCATGCAATTTCTGCCTTCTCCACAGGCCTTTCCTGAATCATCCAGCACCTAGCGCCCCTCCCCCTTCAAAAAGTAATCTTGCATTTATTTTGTGTAGACTTCTATATGGACCTGTTGTCTCCCTGATGGAATGTCAACCTCATCAAGGCAGAGACTGTTGTTTGTCCTGGCATCTCCATGCCCAGCACAATGTCTGGCACAAAGAAGGTATTTAATAAACACCAGTTGGTTGGTTGGTTGGTTAATAATCCCCAACTTGGTAAACTCAGCCCCTCCTGAGAATTGTAAGAAGGCCAGGAGGCTTGCCTGCCCCTCAGCAAGAGGTCATGGGAAGGAGCAACACTGGGCTACCTCTCCTTGCATAAGAAGGAGTCTCCAAAGCAGGATGAGTCCAATGAAGTGTTGGTTGCCACCGAGTCCTAGGCTCGCCCTCATGTTCTTTGCATGTAAGTATGACTCCATGGGCCCCGGCTTTGCTTCTGCCCCATCACTTCTGCTAAGTGCTCATCCTTCCATCTGCTCCTCCAGCTACAGCTTTCAATGTGGCCTCCACAGATAAGTTGTTTTTAACCACATGCTTCATGGGATAATAATGGTTGACATTTGTATAGCCTTTAAAGGTTTATAAAGTGTCTACCTTATCTCGTCCAATCCTCGCAAAACCCCTGTATTATTGACCCCATTTGACAGATAGGGAAAATGAGGGTCAGAAAAAGGAAGTGACTTACCCGGGATCATACAGCTAGTAAGGTCAGCGGTGGGATTCAAATCCAGATCTCTGTTGACTCTGAGTCCAGCATGCTATTCACTTCTCCATGATGCCTCTCTGACCCTTGACAATATTACCGCCATTGGCTTCCCCTTTACTGCCCCAAGGCCACTGCCAGCCTGCCACCTTAAACATCCCACCCCAGGGGCAAAGAAAGGTCAAGATCAACCGACCATCCCACAGAATGATCCTGGTGGCTTTTCTGATCAGTAATACAGGAATCAGCCACAGGTTTTTCCCAGAAGAAAAATAACTTGGCATTACTTGAGTCAGAGAGGTATAGATTTGACACATATAGCCCACCCCACCCCCACAACTGGAGTAAGTACTTCACTGCTGAGTGAGATTTCCCAAGTGAACAAGAGGCTTATTTTGTCATTAGAGTCACACATCCCATCTCTCTTGTCTGGTGAATGCCTCAGGCAGCCTAGGAGGGTGAAGGACGGAGCTAAGACTTGTTGATCAGGTAGAGAACAGGATCTCACAAATGATCCCAAGGTCACCGTGAATGAGACCTGATTTGCCCCAACCACCCTATGCCAGTGGCACATGAGAGATCTGATCTTGTTTGAATCACTTGGGCAACATGTAAGCATTTCTAAAACATGGACAGTGGTTAAGACAGGATCATAAATTTAGAACTATATGGGGTCTCAGCAGAGGTATAGCTAAGGGTAGACAAATGGAGATTTACCCTAGAGCACGAAAATTTAGTGGATTCCAATAATATTTTTGTAAAATGATGTGAGGAATATGATTTAAATTGTTTTTAAATTTTTGTAATGTTGAAATAAATACCTAATTCAGTTCTATGGAGTTAACACTGAGCTTCTGTCTGTTTAACAGAATCACTACCCTATATTCTTGTCTCTGGCAGCTACTGAACAATAGAGAAAACACTGAACCTAGAGTCAGGAAGACCTGAGTTCAAATCTGGATTTAGATACTTACTAGTGGTGTGACCCTGGGCAAGTCACTTAACCTCTGTTTGCCTCAGCTTCCTCAACTGTGAAATATAGATAATAATATACCTACCACCCAAGGTTGTTGTGGGGATCAAATTAGATTATATTTGTAGAAATGCTTGGCACAGTGCCTGGCACACAGTTGGTGCTATATCAAATGTTTCCCTTATCCTTCCACTTCCCTAGCAGTAGCCAAACCTTCAAAAGAATAAAAACCTTGAGATGTCCCAGAGTGCACTTCTTTCACCAGGTAGCCGTACCCTCTATACCACTCATCCTAAGTGTAAAAATTCTTAATTATAGCTCAGTACCTCAGAACTCATCTAGTCCAAAGCATTCATTTAAAGATAACACATGCTGGGGCAGCTAGGTGGCACAATAGATAAAACACCAGCCCTGGATTCAGGGGGACCTGAGTTCGAATCCAACCTCAGACACTTGACACTTACTAGCTGTGTGACCCTGGGCAAGTCACTTAACCCTCATTGCCCTGCAAAAAAAAAAAAAAAAAGATAGCAATGCAAGGGTTGTAACTTGTCCAAGATCACAGAAAGTAACTACAGAAGTGAGATTTGAACCCAAGTCCAGTGATCCCAATCTTAGCCCTCTTACCATGATACTGTACTGGCTCTCAGACCACCTATTAGCAGAAGGAGCAGAAACACAACAAAAGCAGTAAATCACTTTGTCTATGCTTGGGACGACCTCATAAAGACCTGCCAATGATGATATAATCATAGACCAGGATGTCAAAAGTGCAGGATCAGATTTCAGAAGCCAACTATTCTAACATACTCATTTTATAAATGAGGAAACTGAGGCCATGGGAGATGATATTCCTTGTTGGTGGAGGATTAGAGGATCATGGATTTATAGATGAAAGGTATTTAGGGGCCATTCAACCCTTTCATTTTACCATTGAAGACATTGATGCCTAGAGAAGTCAAGTGACCTGCCCAAGGTCATGCAGGTGGCAGAGCTCTGATTTGAACCCAAATCCTCTGATTCCACTCCAACACTCCTTCCACCAATCCGCTCCTCCAGAACCATTATTGTTTCTATTAAACCATTCCACCTCCCCAGGGATGTCTGGATCAAGGTCAAGACCAACTCATTTATCAACGTAGTGTGAGGAAGAAGCATGAGGGATCGTTCTTGATGAGCATGGTACAGTATACAGTCTCTTCCTCCCCAAGAAATCAACACAGAAGCAGACTTCTCCCCAAGAATCCTCCTTATTTGGCTCAGCCAGCTTCCTTAGTCACCTCACCCAGAGCCCAGTCCCTTATCTCTGAGATAAACGGTGGCAGCAAAGTCCATTTGAGCATCCTGGGCCCAGTAAATCTACTTGACATAATCTATCCAGCAAGGCGACTTAGGGAGGTAAATCTGTCACCCTGAGGAGTCTCTCTAACAAGAAAATGAAAGCTGCTTTGGAGTAGCTGCTTTTTATTGAACAGTCCTTTGCAGAGTTTTTAACCTGAACCAAGCCACATGATTTGGAAGGTAGTACACCGACAATGCAATATTTATGGATAAGCATTTTGGCAAGGCACTGGGGAAATTACTCCTTTTTTTGATAAAACAGCTTTGACTATCATTGTATAAACCATTAAAACATGACGGTGTTTACCGTTGTCAAAAACGCCAAATTGATTTGTATCCAAACCGACAACTTCCATTTTCTTGCTAATACTCCGGGATAGAGTGTGTTGGAATCACAGAACAGTTTTTCCCAGTTAATGACAAAGCCACAAATCACTCTTTACCTGTCTGTGAGTTATACACTGAGGCAAAATTTAGCTTTTAATGGGATGGTTTGGGTGACAAGTAACGAGATGGTGAGAGCTCAGATCAAATAATGGCTGGATAAGTGAAGAAAATAACTAAGGAGACTTCCTAGTTGAGGTCACAAACTTAGGGAAGGTGTTGCTGAAGAAGTGAATAGAGTTCACTATCATCTCTAGTGACTATAATAATCCTTAACTTGCCATCATCTTTATCACTGTCATCACCATCACCATCCAAGTTGTCCATTGGATAATTTTCATGATCTCTATGGTCATTGTCAACAATGGAAACACTTTCACCATTTTCCTTTATCAAAGTTGTCATTGTCATTACCCTCATCATCATTATCATTTCCATTTTCATTTATTTTATTTTTATTAAATGGTTATTACCAATATTGTCACCATTATCATCATTTATCATCATCATTATCGTTTTATGGTTGTTTTCACCATCTGTATTGTCAGGAGCAGCACAGAATAATCATTCTTTTCATCACATCATTCAAATGTTCAAGATCTCATCACTATAGTCACCGTCATCATGATTTTTACCATCACCCTTATCTTTGCTATCTTCATCATTATTGGCATCATTTTCACTGGTGTGTAATGGTCGTGTATATGCTCATCTATGCATGTGTGGTTTCCACCATTAGAGTGTTAGCTCCTTTTGAAAGGGGAGGGTTTTTGTTCATCTTTGCATTCCCAGCA
This sequence comes from Dromiciops gliroides, assembly GCF_019393635.1. NCBI lineage: Eukaryota > Metazoa > Chordata > Mammalia > Microbiotheria > Microbiotheriidae > Dromiciops > Dromiciops gliroides. Next base: position 38,297,997 of record NC_057862.1, on the reverse strand, counting down.
CTTAAAACAGTGTCCTGCAAGTATTAGGTGCTTAATAAATGTCAATGATTAACTAATTGATTATATGTATTATATAATCCCCCCCCAGGCAGGGGATTAAGCCAGATGATCTCTACATTCCTTTTCATATCTAAATTCTATGATCCATTGATCTTATGATCTGTGATCTGAGTCTAGGAATCTTTCTACTATATCTAACTTACTGGGTTCTAGGTCTAGCTCTGCTGTATAATAGCTATATGACTTTTCAAAAGACATTTTATTCTCTGACCTCAATTTCCTCATCTGTAAAGCCAAGAGGTTAAACTAGTTGAGCTCTAAGGTTTTTTCCAGCTCTAAGTTCTATGAGTCTGTGATGGTTACAGTCCAAATAGGAAATAGGAATAACTGTGTGACCCTGGGCAAGTCACTTAACTGTTTGCCTCAGTTTCCTCATCTGTAAAATGAGCTGAAGAAGGAAATAGCAAATCACTTCAGTATCTTTACTAGGAAAACCCTAAATGGGGTCATAAAGACAGACATGACTAAAATGACTGAACAACAACAAACAAGATAGAATTTAGTAAGACCATTGTTATATTCACAAGAATCACATTGCAACAATAGGATAGTTTACAAGAACAACAATATCATATATTCAGAGCACCAGCCACACCATGTGCTACAAGCAGTCTTGTCAGTAAACACAATCTGTTTGATCAGCTCAACTTTTCCCTGGAAAAAATACAGGTAATAAAATGAAAGAAATTAAGAAAACACAGAAGATTAATCATCTGAAGAGGCAGAGGGAAATCCTAATATGTGTCAGGAGGATGAAGAATAGGAGAATGTGAAATAGAGAAAGAAGAAAAAGAAAAGAATCACTAGATTTTTGTATATCTATAATTGGGATTAATCTTTTTTGAAGAGATGGTATGGCTGAACACTTTGAGGAGAGAACATCCTTCTGTGTCCCAAGAAATGAGAAAGTGGATTCATGAGTGCCACTGAGAGAGGGATCATCCAAGAATGGCCAAAGGAAGAACAGGAATCTTAGTAATACCCTGATGAAAGGTACCAAGGCAGCTATTTTTCAACATGTCATAAACAATAGGGAGGTATGCTATCTTTTCGAGGTATATATTTGGGACATCAAGGAGAGCCTTAGAAGATGACAAACCTGAGTCCACTATTCATTCCTGATGATTCATGTGAAGACAAATAATACCATTAAAAGGAATGTAGCAATCATTGAAGGGATTATGACATAATGGTCAAGTAACAGAAAATCTTTTTGGGGGGGGTGAGGCAATTGGGGTTACGTGACTTGCCCAGGGTCACACAGCTAGTAAGTGTCAAGTATCTGAGGCTGTATTTGAACACAAATCCTCCTGAATACAAGGCAGTGCTCTATCCACTGTGCCACCTAGCTGCCCCTGTAATGGAAAATATTAGGGGCATGCATGGTATTTTCATAATTGCTTTGCATTGAAAGTAAGGAAGGTAAATTTGGGAAGTAAAGATTTGGTCAATAATTTGCAATACTCTAGGAATATTGCCTGATAGAGGTATTTAACTTTCCTGTACCACAACTTAAAATATAAAAATTATGGGCTCTGGGCCAGGGATGAAATATAATTAAGGAAGGAAAGATAGATAAATACATGCATATATACATAGGTAAATAGATACATACTTGTATGCATATATGCATGCATGCACAGATACATACATACACACATACAGACATATATATAAAGAGGGAGTGATATGTGGAGGTGGAGAGATGGAGAGATGGAGAGATAGAGGAGGGATAGATAGATATTCCTAGAGTATTACAAATCTGTTCAAGAGAGCTTTCATCTGAAAAGTAGTGGAGGGAAAACTGGCCACATGTATCTGCCAAATCAGATAGCACAGAGAAAGTAGAAGCAAAATATAGAAAGATAAATATCAGTGGAAAGGACCATTAATTCACAGGAGACAATGCACAAGAAGAGTATCTATCTAGAAATACACAAAGTGCGAGTAATAAGATAAACTAGAGATTCTAGTTACAGAAAATAAATTCAGCTACATAAGAATAACTGGAAATTAGAGAGATGGGACTTATGGCTGGAAGGTTGAATTTATTCCAGAGGAACAGAATAGCTGAAGAGTCAGGGAGGTAGCATTGTACAGTAAGATACACCCATATAACGAAATCCAGGGACCTGAGTAATGACATGGATAGAAAGTTCTTGAATAAGGAACAAGAGAGAAAGACATAGACAGAGAAAGAGAAACAGGTGCAATATTTTCATGGAAATATACTACAAACTACTTTGTTTTTGTTTTTGTTTTTTTGGTGAGGCAATTGGGGTTGTGACTTGCCTAGGGTCACACAGCTAGTAAGAGTTAAGTGTCTGGGGCCGGATTTGAGCTCAGGTCCTCCTGACTCCAGGGCCTTTATCCACTGCACCACCTAGCTGCCCCCTACAAACTACTTTGACAGAAGGGGGAAAAGATAAGGAGTTTGGAAGGTAGTATTGGGAAACATTAACCATCCAGACATGCTACACATCTCTCCTCTCTCCTCTTTTCTCTCTCCCTCCCTTCTTCCCTCCCCCCCTCCCCAAAGTGAGCAGCCAACAATTTCTAGACTTTCCTTTCCGGTCATTTCACTCTTCCAAAGGTGTACAAAGTAACAAAGAGAACTTCTAGTGTGAACCTTATTCTGCCTAAGAACTGGTTCCTGAAGAAGAAATTATTAAAATCTTGGTAGGAAGTGATGACTGCATCCTAGAATTCATGATGGGTAGAGAAGAAAGTCAATCTTTAGCTAACATGCACCCTATATTTGGGGAGAGTAAACTTTCAAAAAGGAAAGGTAAAGAAGATCAGATGACCTAAAGTCTTACAAGGGAAATGACAGAGAAGGTAGGTAGTTTCCAAGAATTAAATCCTAATACCGGAAACCCAAACAATTACAATAAGGAAGAAAAGATCAGAGACTTAAAAGGCCAATGTGGATGCACAGTAAACTCAACACAAAGTTAGATTTTTTTTAGAGACAAATACAGGGGCAGCTAGGTGGCGCAGTGGATAGAGCACCGGCCCTGGAGTCAGGAATACCTGAGTTCAAATCCAGCCTCAGACACTTAACACTTACTAGCTGTGTGACCCTGGGCAAGTCACTTAACCCCAATTGCCTCACTAAAAAAAAAAAAAAAAGAAAGACAAATACAGAAAAAGAAGCCTAAGACAACATGCAAGACAAAAGCCAAAGAGAGACACAGTCCAAAAAGTAAGGTCAGTAGCCTTAATGCTCTGAATGGGACGAATGTCAAAAACAACAAATGAAGATCTTTTAGCTATGTTGGAGGTAAGCAATAAATTGAAGAAGTTATAAGATCACTACTCAGAGCAGACCAGACAATAACAATGGGTGGCAGACAATGTTGAATTATTCAAATGAGATAATATTTGTAAAGCACTTAGCACAGTAGCTGGCATATATGGGTAGGTGCTTGATAAATGCTTATTCACTTTTTCTATTCAACTCCCATTGTGTCTTTTTCCTTCTTCCTGTCAAGAGGAGAAGAGAAAAAGCTCAGCAAAACCAATCAAAGTCTGATGTTATATGCAAAGGCCCATAGCCATAGATCCCTACCTCTGTAAAGGAACAGGAGAGATGTCTTGGCACAAAAGAAGAATGGGAAAATGACCCATCAATTAGATACTCCCCTTCTTTGATTTCTATGACACCATACTTTCCTGCTTCTTTTACCTCTATAAATGTTCCTCTTTCTCTGCCTCCTCTTCTCCAGTCCCCAAGCTCTGTCACTGACCCTCTTTTCTGCACTATTTTTCTTCCTTGGAGATTTTCACTCCAAAGACATCAACTGTCACTATTATTAATGGACCTGTAGCTTCACCTCCATTTTCTCTCCAAGAGTCATCTATCCAACTGTCTAGCCAAAATCCTTACCTGGATGTTCCACTGGCACCTTAAACTCAGAAGGTCAAAAATAAAGCTTATTATCTTTCTTCTAAACCTGCTCCTCCTCAAGATTTTCCCATTTCTCTCTCTCTCTTTTTTTTTAAGTGAGGCAATTGGGGTTAAGTGACTTGCCCAGGGTCACACAGCTAGTAAGTGTTAAGTGTCTGAGGCTGGATTTGAACTCAGGTCCTCCTGACTCCAGGGCCAGTGCTCTATCCACTGCGCCACCTAGCTGCCCCTAGTTGCCCTCAATGAATTCAAGTAACCCAGTCCAGATGAGTTTCATCCTAGTATCCTGAAAGACCAGACATAGGTGATTTTGAGCTACTGTCCGAACCTTGGAAAATTATGAAGGATTGTAGAGTTGCTGCAGGTCTACTAGAAGAACAGTTTAATGCAAACAACCTTGGATTTGGAGTCGGAAAACCTGGGCTGAAATAGTCATTCTATAATTTACTACCTGAGTGAACTCAGCTAAATCGCTGAATATCTCCAGGCTTAAGTTTCCTCTTGCATACAATAAAGGATCTGGAGAAGATCATTTTTAATCCTCTTTTTCCAGTTCTAACTTTTCATGGTCCTATAACTGGAGACAGGCAAATGTCTCAATTTTTAAGAAAGAGAAGAGGTAAGTCATAGACTAGAAAGATTGTCTTTGATTCCTGGTAAAAAAAAAAATTAATACCTCTTATCAAGGTATGGTTGTGAACATTTAGAAAGGGAAGAAATAATCACATCATGGTGTCATTAAGAACAGATCTTGACAGACATCTAACACAGTAAGACTATTTCAGTAAAGCACTAGACAAATTTACTTATGCTAACATTGTACACAAAATGGAAGATGTGGGCTCCATGAAAATAGATTTGGGTAAATCCATTTTAAGTCATCAGACCCAAAGAAGAGCAAGAACTAACTCTCTGACTAGTTTCAACTCCATGGAACAGGATGCTCCCTGGTGTGCCCCCCCCTAAACTTTTCTGCCTTCTTTTATGTGCTGTCTCTTCCTATTAGATTATAAGCTCCTTGAAGGCAGGGACTATCTTTTTTCATTATTAATTATAACTTTAGCACTTAACACTGTTCCTGACACATAGTAGGCAGTTAATAAATGTGCATTGGATTGGATTGACTTCTAAAGGAGGATATGAGGGATCTGTCTTTGACCCTAGGTGGTCTCACATTTTTAGCAATGACTTGATATCAATACCTTTTTTATCAAGTTTTTAGGAGCCATAAGACTGGGAGGAACAACTAACATGTTGGATGACAGACACAGGATCCAGAAAATATCTCCATAAAAGATTTACATGAGCTGATGAAAAGTAAAATGTGCAATGTACAAAGTAACAGCAATATTGTATGATGACCAGTTGTGAATGACTTTGTTATTCCCAGCAATACAATGATCCAAGACAACTCTAAAGGACTTAGAATGAAAAATGCTATCCATCTCCAGAGAAAGAAGTGCTGCTGTCTGAATACAGGTTGAAATATATTTTTAGCTTTATTTTTCTTGAGTTTTTGGTATGTTTTCTTTTGCAACATGACTAATATGAAAATGTCTTGCTTGACCACAACACATGTATAACCTATATTGAGTTGCTTGCCTTCTCAAAGAGGGGGGAGGAGAGAGGAAGGGAGATAATTTAAAACTCAAAGTTTTTAAATGGATGTTAAAATTGTTTTTACATGTAATTGGGGGGAAATAAAATACTAAATAGGCTAGAAAAATAGGCTGACTCCAAAAAAAAGGTGACGGGCAGCTATGTGGTACAGTGGATAGGGCACTGAGCCTGCAGTCGGGAAGACTTATCTTCCTGAGTTCAAATCTGGCCTCAGATACTTACTATCCATGTGACCCTGCGGAAGTCATTTATCCCTGTTTGCCTCAACTCCTCATCTGTAAAATAAGATGAAGAAGGAAATGGCAAATCACTCTAGTATCTCTGCCAAGAAAACTCCAAATAGGGTCACAAAGAGTCAGATATGACTGAAAACAACTGAACAACAACAAACAAACAAGGTGAAAATTAATAAGAATAAGGGTCAAGTCCAACATTTGGGTTCAAAAAATCAACTACACAAGAATGGTCTCAAGGAGGCATGCCTGAACAATAGTTCATATAGAAAATATCTGAAGGTTTCCATGAACTGCAAGGAACAAATGAATCAAAAGTATGATATGGCATCTAGAAAAGGTCATGCATTCTTAGACATCTCAAAAAACAGTAGTGTCCAGAACGAGAGAGGTGATAGTCATACCATAATCTGGCCTGGCAAGAACCATCTATAGTATCATGTTCATTGTAGACACCACATTTTACAAATGGCATGGACAACTAAGAGGGCATCTAAAGGAAGGTGACCAGGTTCATGCTCTGTCTTGGGAAAATGCTTCAAAGAAGACATTCATCTTTAGCCTAAAAAGGAAAAATAGGGAGTACAGAAGCTGGTGGGGTTTTTTTCAAGTATTCAAAGAATAGCCATGTTTAAGAAGGTGCAGACTTGGGGGTGGCTAGGTGGCACAGTGGATAAAGCACCGGCCCTGGATTCAGGAGAACCTGAGTTCAAATTCGGCTTCAGACACTTGACACTTACTAGCTGTGTGACCCTGGGCAAGTCACTTAACCCCCATTGCCCTACGGAAAAAAAAAGAAGAAGGTACAGACTTGCTCTGCTTGGCCCTGGGGGTCAGAATCAGCAGCTGTGGATGGAAATGACATGAGACAGATCTCAGCTCAACAGAACAGGAAACTTTCGAATAGGAACAGTCTAAAGGGGGAGGTCTTCCAGTGGAGCATCTATGACCACTTATTGGATACTTTAGAGAATAAATTCCTGATCCAGGAGAGGTTGGTAGAGTTGGCCTCAGAGATCACCTCCAATTCAAAGCTTCTGTAATTCAGAAGATCCTTGTCTGTTCACCTGGTTTGGTTCTTTGCATTAAAACCCTCACCTAGGTCCTAGACTGGTGGCATTCTTGGTAGTCAACTCCTCCAGCACCCTGCCTCCACCCAAGAGTGTCCTCCAGTCACCATTCAGGACTCCCTTACGTAGATCCCTGGGACTAAGCTCTAGGATAAGGAGAATGGTGATGATGTGAGCTCTCCATCTCCTTGGCCATGTCCCCGAGCTCCAGTTCCCAGTTCCTCTTTCTCAGCCACACCCAGCCCTTGTCCCAAAGCCCCTCCAGGCCCACAAGAAAACCAGCAGCTGCCCAGAATGATCACCCCGGATAATGGACGCTAATGTGCTCTGATCAGTTTACAAACACAATCTGCCAGAGTTGACATGGGCAAACAAGGGAATGTTACCTAATCACACCCGCTCCCCATCTCGTGGAAGTGGCTGCAAATTGCTTCTGACAGTAATTTTATTTAATATTAGCTTTGCCTGGGATGGATTCTGACACCCATCCCACCATATATATTTCTATAAAGACCCTGACAGACAGAGCCCAATTTATGCAGCAGCATCCTGCAGAGTCTGTCATTCAGAAAGATTTGCAAGCCAGAGAGAGCACTCAGACCCCTCCTCCAGCAGAAATGAAAGAAATTGTCCTGGCCAGGGAAAGGAAGAACCAAGCTTGGGGTAGGGGGACCATTGGAACTAAGAGAAAGGACATGCAGCTGACATAGGGGGATCAGATTTCTTAGGGGATGAATGAGAGAGAAGGGCATAGTAGATAGTGAGCTGACCTCTGAGACCAGGGTCAAGCACCAACTTGGATGCATATTGACCTGTCTCTCCCCAAGTCATTTAACTTCTCAATATCCCCAGGCAACTCTCCAAGACAAGGTCTTTTAGCCTAGGACCTGCAAACTTTTAAAAAATATTTTATCTGTAATTCAATATGATTTATTCCCTTTGTAATTTTATGTAGGATATTTTGAGCATTTAAACACGATTCCAAGGAGGGGCCCAGAGGCTTCACCAGACTCCCCAAGGAGGCCAGGACACCAGAGGGTTAAAAACCTCTGCTCTAACAATATAAATTTCAGGGAAGATAGAGGTCTGCCTTGGAAAGATGCAAGATTCTGCAACAGTCCCTTCTGTTACATCCCTGACAAGTGATCAGAGACCTCCAACAATGGGGAACCCCACTACCCTTTCCACTTTCAAACACCTCTAATTATTAGCACATTTGTCCTTCTGTCAAATTACCCCAAATCTGCCTCTGCTCCTTCTACTCGTTGCTCATCTGTCTCCTGAGGCCAATCAAAATAAATTTAATCCTGTGGGGAGCTCTGTATGCCAAAGGAATCACAGGGGCATTTTTTTAAGGTGGGCTATGGGTCTTATAAGAAGGTCAGGGTGTCACAGAGGAAAATCATAGAGGAAGAGATCTAAGACATGTATATCCTTCGAGGTTATCTAATCACACAATCATAGATCTGGAGATATAGTCCAATCCTCTTCCGTTACAGAGGAGGGCCCAGCCCAGCAGGCCTGAGCCCAATGTCCCTTCGATCATCCAGGAGATCCGCCATCCAGACCCCTGAGCCCCAACTTGTGTTCTGGGTTCTATAACAAGATGCCTTGCCTGTTTTAAGCTGAAAAGTTGGGGGTTCCACCTCTTTTTTTAGAGCTAAGGAGCCTGGAAGCCAGAAAAGGTATGTGATCTGACTAACCTCCCAGAGGTAGCAAGTGATAAAAAGAGATTTAAACCCAGATTCTCTGACTCCAGGCCAGCATACCATGAAGAGAAGTTTCCATGCCCCGTATCCCTAAGGTTTCTCTGCCCCAGCCTGAACATCCTGAATCCCTTCTAACTAATCTGTATTGGGGGGCAGCTCAGTAGATAGAGAGCCCGGGCTGAAGTCAAAAAGACTCATCTTCCTGACTTCAAATCTGACCTCAGACACTTATTAGCTGTGTGAGCCGGCTGTTTGCCTCAGTTTCCTTATCTATAAGATTAGCTGGAAAGGAAAAGGCAAACTGCTTCAGTATCTTCGCCAAGAAAACTCCAAATGGGGTCACAGGGAGTCAGAAATGACTGAACAACAAGAAACCCTATCTGACGTTGACACAAATCCTTCACCATCCCGGTCATCTTCCTCAGAAAATTCTCAGCTTATCGGTATTGCATGCTGAGTAGGACCGTACCACTTATTTACTGTTATTTTATTTTTAGTGGTATGCCGTGTTTAATATTGGTATTAATAGGAGGACATGGGCAAAAAACACAGAGAATGAGAAGGCATGAATGAACTCCATTTTGCACCACAGGGAAATAGGGCCCACGTTGATGAGATCAAAGACCCAGTGAAGTATTCATTTTAGTATTATTACCAATCATTTTGCTATTAATCTAGGGCAGCCTTGAGATGTCTCATCTGAGGTAGTATTGAACTGTTTGAAATTTTCATTGCTATTCAATTTTCTAACTATTTCTGTCTTGTGCAAATTCCAGGGTCCTGCAGGTGAGGGGCCATGTTTTATTCATCTTTCTGTCTCCTTACCCCCTCCCCACTTTGCTGCCCCAGCATCTAGCCAAGATTCTCGAGCTTAGTAGGTCTGAGTAAATACTTAATTTGATTTAAACTAAGAGCTATGGAAGATGAGGGATCTTGGCTGTTTCCATAGCAATGAATGTGAAGTCATTAATCTCAGTAAATGGATCCAACTGGAGAAGTCAGAGAAATAGACACATTCCTCAGAACCACAGATACCAGTTTCCTACAAATGTCCAAATTCAGAAAGGAGAAGAAGTGTGGGGAGATTGCGCAATAACAAAATCCAGGTGCTGGGACAGCTAGGTGGCACAGTGGATAAAGCACCGACCCTAGATTCAGGAGGACCTGAGTTCAAATCTGGCCTCAGACACTTGACACTTACTAGCTATGTGACCCTGGGCAAGTCACAACCCTCATTGCCCTGCAAAAAAAAAAAAATCTCTAATCACATGGTTTTAGGTCCCCCTCACAAATCTAGCTGTCCTCGTCCAGATATGGTGCAGTTTATCAATGATTTCCTTATAATGTGATGCCCAGAACAGAATATAGATACCTCAATGTGACCTTCTCTGAGCAGGAGACCCTACAAAAAAACATGAGCTCCCTCATTCTGGAGAGGATGCCTTTATTTATACAGCCTAGGTCAGTGTTAGCTATGACAGGTGACAGACAGAAATAGATGTGGAGACACAAAGATGAGAACTCAGGGGAAGTGGGTCCCCAGTCTGCTGAAACAGAAATGTCTTATTCACCCCAGACTCTTCCCCTTAAAACAATCTATGAGCTTTACCCAGAGGAAGCTCCCTCCTGTTCCCCATAATCCAACTGGTCCATATCCATGTTCAATAACAACAGATTTCTCTGAGAGCATGCAGGACACCAAGCTCTGAACCAGCGAAACAGCTCATCAATGAGTCACTTTGTTTTGCTTAAATGTATTTCCTTGTTAAAAAGGGAGTTTTGAGGGTTACAGGGTGGGAAGGGAGGAAGCACAACTCATTTCAATTTGTTAAATACAGTGTGTCCCAAAAATCTTAGTGCAGATTTAAGCTTTAATAGCTTAAAGACTTTTGGGACGCCCTGTTTTTGTTAAGTTCCAGTTATATGACATGGCACAGTGCCAGGCACTAGGTGTGGTCCCTATCCTCCATGTGACCTTTATATGCAGGCTCTCCTTCTGCCCCTATTGACTCCTTTTCATCATGATTGATTCTTGTCCATGCCCTTCTATAAACTCTCCACTCAGGATCTACCCAACATACCAGAGATCTTCCTCTTCCTCCAGTTTTTTTAATGTTAGGCTTCATTTCCACAACAAGACTTGCCAGCCTACCTCATCTTCTCATCAGAGATGGCCTTGCTGACTTCTTCCATGCTACTTCTCTCACACAGGGTATCATTCGACCTAGAGGACGGCCGGCTAACACCCACCATGGTGCATTTCTTCATTGTCCTTTGGATCCCTTACAATCTTGATTCTTCTGAGATCATGGAGTTCTGTGATTTGGACATCTACCATAAGAATGCTGACAGTAAAAACATTCACCTCAGCAGCTGGGAATAATTTGAGGGGGTTGAAAGCATCGCCATTTCCCACTTCAGACCCAGCCGTTTTCTCCTCCTATTCAATTGTGGGCTCAGCTTATTGTCCATCCATAGGTTCTGTCCCAGGATGTGTGTCTTAGTGGCCCAATTCAGTGGGCTGCCCATACCTGAAGAATGGCTGTTCTTTATCCACTTGCTTTTTCCTGTGTGGATTACTAAACCAACCTCTTTTGACTAATCATAGATCTCCTTAAGAAGACCCTGTAGGGTTCTGCGGCTCAATGCAATCAGCCTTACTGGAGCATCCAAACGACCTTATCACCTGAAGAGAATTCTTCTTCTTTGTTCAAATAGACATAGCAGCAAATACCTTTTCATGACATCTACCTTTGTGTTTTACAGCTTGCATGGTGCTAGTACTGAGAGGATCATTGAACATTGTGGTTGACCCTTTCAGGGAAACTTATATGACTTTGCCACAGAAGTCCCTTGTTGGAGAAGAGAGAAGTTTCTAATAAGTGATGGCTCCTGGGGCAGCTAGGTGGTGCAGTGGATAAAGCGTCGGCCCTGGATTCAGGACCTGAGTTCAAATTCGGCCTCAGACACTTGACACTTACTAGCTGTGTGACCCTGGGCAAGTCATTTAACCCCAATTGCCTCACCCCCCCAAAAAAAGTGATGGCTCTAGACAACAAAAGCACAGTCAACCAATCAATAAGCATGCGTGGGCCAGTTGTTGTAACATGCTATAAACACAGGGATTACAAAGCAAAGTCAAAAACAAAAACACCCCCTGCCCTCAGAGAGATTAAGGGAGAGATCACATGAGAGCTGGGGTTATCAGGGCACACGTACCAGAGGAGGGGCCTAGAAAGGTGTCTAGGATACTGCCCTCATCTGAGACCCTATCTGAACTCAAGGGCATGTAAGAGTAGATGGTGAAGTTTACCTTCAAGGTTCTTCATCTCTCCTGCCTATGCCCTTCCCTAGATTTCAATATTGCCTCCAATTGCCCAAGCACCTGGTGCCCAGAACCCACCATCCTCATGGCAAACTAATCAAATCTTTCACGATGAGTGTGAACAATTGATCACCAAAGACTTTGCATGGCAAAGGGGAAGCCTAAAGATTGCATCATTTATCCCCCTAAGGAATCAATCTCTAACAGCAGAATTCCAGGCACCAAGCCAGGAGAATGAGATGTTTTGTGGTGAGGGGTCTTCTCCATGCCCCTTCACCCATGGAGTCTCCAATCCTTGGCTCGTAATCTTGGTGCCCTCCATGATGGGAGTACAGCTGAAGCCTCTTCCTGAGAGATATGGGATAGGCAGGTCATCTCTTCTTGAAGAGCTGCTCCTTTCTCCCAAGGCACGCCAAGCCAAGTGACTCCTCGTCAGCTGTAAATCCCAGACACGCCGTGAGAGACCGCATGTCGCGAAACCACTTCGGCATTCCCCCACACACGTTCTCCCACCCCGTGTTTGGTATTTACATCTGCAGAGTCGGTGCTTCTGATCGTCACGGCAGTGTGCTCAGCTGGCTGGGCTCTTCCCACCTGTGGAGGCGCTCCCCAGATTGAGACTCCCAAGCTGCATAGAGAAGTGTATCCTTAAGCAGGGAATCCAACGCAGGACAGAGCCTTAGAGAACACCAATCTTGGGTGGGTAGTCCTTGGTACCCAAGCACTCTGCTTCAAGAACATCTCTCCAAAGGAACAAACAACCAGGAGTAGTTGGGAGAAGAGCCCAAGGGAGAAGCTCAGGTTTTGCTTGATTCTTCTCATCATTGACAAACTTACACACATATACACATACACATGCACACACACAAACACACTTTCCTTCACATTTATTAAATATATCTATATGTGTGTGTGTGTGTGCGTTTATATATCTATATGGGTTGATAAAGAGAAGAAAGGAAGGCAGGAAGGAAGGCAGGAAGGAAGGCAGGAAGGAAGGCAGGAAGGAAGGCAGGAAGGAAGGCAGGCAGGAAGGCAGGCAGGAAGGCAGGCAGGAAGGCAGGCAGGCAGGCAGGCAGGCAGGCAGGCAGGCAGGCAGGCAGGCAGGCAGGCAGGCAGGCAGGCAGGCAGGCAGGCAGGCAGGCAGGCAGGCAGGCAGGCAGGCAGGCAGGCAGGCAGGCAGGCAGGCAGGCAGGCAGGCAGGCAGGCAGGCAGGCAGGCAGGCAGGCAGGCAGGCAGGCAGGCAGGCAGGCAGGCAGGCAGGCAGGCAGGCAGGCAGGCAGGCAGGCAGGCAGGCAGGCAGGCAGGCAGGCAGGCAGGCAGGCAGGCAGGCAGGCAGGCAGGAAGGAAGGAAGGAAGGAAGGAAGGAAGGAAGGAAGGAAGGAAGGAAGGGAGGGAGGGAGGGAGGGAGGGAGGAAGGAAGGGAGAGAGGGAGGGAGGGAAGGACGAAAGAAAGAAGGAAAGGAAGGAAGGAAGGAAGGAAGGAAGGAAGGAAGGAAGGAAGGAAGGAAGGAAGGAAGGAAGGAAGGAAGGAAGGAAGGAAGGAAGGAAGGAAGGAAGGAAGGAAGGAAGGAAGGAAGGAAGGAAGGAAACAGGTAACTAAATATGGGGCAGATAGGTGGTGCACTAGATAGAGCGCTGGGCCTAGAGTCATGAAGACCTGAATTGAAATATAACCTTGACAGTTCTAGCTGTGTGACCCTGGGCAAGTCACTTAATCCCATTTGCCTCAGTTTCCTCATCTCTAAAATGAGCTGGGGAAGGAAATGGCCAACCACTTCAGTATCTCTGCCAAGGAAACCCTAGATGGGGTCAGGAAGAGCCAGACGTGACTGACTGATTTGGGTGCATGTTGTTTCCCCACAGGGGACAGTAAACTCCTCAAGAACAAGCACTGTTTCATTATGGTCCTTGTATCTCCAGCACCTCCCATAGTGCTTGAGACACAATAGGAATTTAATAAATATTGGCTGAACACAATAGAATAAACCTAAAAGATGGAGTTCCTGGCCAGGACTAGTTCTAACCTGAGAGGGGGAAATGGCTCATATTTATCAAGTGCTTTACAAATGTTATCTCATCTGATCCTCAAAACAATCCTGTAAGGCAGGTGCTATATACTATCACCATTTTACAGATGAGGAAACTGAGGCAGGCAAAGCTTAAGTGACTTGCCCAAGGTCACAGAGAGAATGCATCAGAAGCAGCCCATTAGGGGCAGCTAGGTGGCACAGTGGATAGAGCACTGACCCTGGAGTCAGGAGGACCTGAGCTCAAATCCGGCCTCAGACACTTAACACTTACTAGCTGTGTGACCCTGGGCAAGTCACTTAACCCCAATGGCCTCACTAAAAAAAGAAAAAAAGAAGAAGCAGCAGCCCATTAGCCCAGTTTCTAGGGCACTGACTGTGCTTTCTCTAATACCACACTGAGCTAGTTTCCTCTAATCTGTTCTGGAGTCTCTGAACATGCCCACTCCCATCACTCACCACACTACCAGGAAACAGAGAGATTAAGACATAGGAATCCTTGGGTTCTGGACAAACTGTGAGTTGAGTCAAGAATGGAAAAAGAGGTCTCTGGGAGACAAAGTCCAAGATTCCTGTCATCACATGGATTCAGAGAAGGCTGGCCGGAGGAGGCTGAGCCACTAAAAAGAACATTGTTCTTTCACCCATTGCAGGCTTTGAAAAACATGGTGCCCCATGTGTGCTCACTCAGTCATCAATGGGGCTGCTGCAGGTGAATGCTGAGGTTCTCAAGAGTCCTCTAGGTGAGGGAAAAGAGATGACAAGGCAACTTTTCAGCACAGAGAGGCACAGCTGCCTGGAAATCCCTATAGAACAAAGCCCAAAGAATCAATCAGTCAATAAGCATTTATTAGGCCCCTACTATATGCCAGGCATTGTGCTGAAGATATGAGGAAAGGCAAAACACAGCCCTTACCCTTGAAGGACGCAGCATGCAAATAACTGTACAAGCAAGTTATATACAGGATAAATAGGAAATAATCAACAGGGGGAGGCATTGGCAAGAAGGTGGAGGAGGGTCAGGAAAGGTTTCTCATAGAAGGAAGAATTTTAGCTGAGCCTTGAAGGAAGCCAGGAGGTGGGATTCCAGGCCTTTGGGGCAGTCGGCAAAGACACCTGAAATGGAAAAGGGGCATCTTGTTTGGGGAACAGCAAGGAAGCCACAGTCACTGGATGGAAGAGGATGTGAACGCACTGTCAGAGCAGCATCACCAGGAAAGGCAAGAGGAACTGCTGACAAGCCTGGGAATGCTGGGAAAAGAGAAGGTTTAAGGGGAACACGGCGGCTGTCTCCAAGTAGCTGAAGGACTGTCGTGTGGAAGAGACACTCGTTCTGCTTGGCAACAGAGGGTAGAGAAACACCAATTAGTAGAAGTCCCAAGAAATTGGCTTTCAGTTCAGTATAAGGAAGAAATTTCGAATAAAAAGAACTGTCCCACAAGACAGCCAGCTGGCTCAGGTTGTAGTGAGTTCCCTGTTGGTAGAAGTGTTCAAGTGGTGGATAGATGACCATGAACAATTACTAAAGAAATGATTCAACTTCAAGTGGAGGGAGAGAAGAACTAGGACCAGAAAGAGAATGAAAATACGGCTAAGGTTCCAACTCTGACATTCTCTTATTCTGTGAGACAGTGGCTGAAGTTAACATGGGTAGCAGAAAAAGGCTCTGTCCTAATACACCACCCCACAGCCTCATCCCTCATCCCCCTGCCCATCCATAGGAGACAACCTGATAAACAGACACTGCCCTTGTGAGAGCAAACTTCATTGGCTGGGTGGTAGTGAGGGAAGATATGACCACGGGCAGAGCAGCACTGTCATAGGTGGTGGAGGGCAAGGGAGGTCTACCTGGTGTCTGTTCCCCCTGCAGCAGTCAGCAGCAGTCTGGGGGCAGGCTCTGCAGATGCTCATCCTGAAACCAATTTACAGGGGAAATCATTTTCTGCTACAGCGTACAGCCAACTCTCTTATTTTTACTGAAATAGCTCAGGTGCTGATTAATAGACCCTATATTTACCGAGGAACCTGAGCCCAAGGGCAACCCAGGAGCAGAGATGCTTCAGTGCAGAGCCAATAGGAGGGGCACACTCCAAGGGGGAGGGGAAAGGGAAAGAGGAGGAAGAGGAACAGAAGGGGGAGAGGATGAGGAAAAAGAAGAGAGAGAGAAGTAGGAAACGACCCCCCCCAACTTATCTCCAGCCAAGTCAGAACTAGACCTCAAATATCAACATCCTGTAAGGAGACTGTCACAGACCCATCACTTCTGGAAGACCCCACCCCAGCCTTAGTCCCCTTGGGGCCACTGCAACGGCATGTATGAGCAAAAACAAGAGGGAGTTTGTGCCTCTGAGAGATTCTGCTCCAAGAAATAACCTGCAGCTTTAGGTGGCACAGTGGCTAGAAAGCATGGGCCTGCAGGCAGGAAGACCTGAATTCAAATCCAACATAAGATGGTTATTAGTTGTGTGACTCCAGACAAGTCCCTTAACTCTGCCTCAGTTTCCTCAATGTAAAACGGGGATCACAATAGCACCTACCTCACAGAACTGTTGTGAGCATCAAATGAGATAATATTCACAAAACACTTAGCCCAGAGGGGAGGAAAGGAATAAACAATTATCAAGGGCCTACTATGTACCAAGGGCTATCCTAAGCATTTTTACAAATTGTTGATTCTCACAACAACCCTGAGGGGCACATCCTATTATTATTCCCACCTTACAGACAAGTAAACTGAGGCAGATAGTGGTTAAGTGACTTGCCCAGGGTTACACAGTTAGTGGGTGTCTGAGGCTACATTTGAATTCAGGTTTTCCTGACTCCAGATCCAGCGCTCTATGCACTACGGCACCACTTAGCTGTCAGTGCCCGGAACATAGTAGGTGTTTAATAAATGCTTGTTCCCTTCCCTAGTCTACCATCACCCAAACCACTCTCACTCTTCCCTGAGTCCAGACACTGAGCACAGTCCCATGTACAGTTTAATCAGTTAAGCAAGAGGCAGAGGAGAGGACTGTCCCCTGCCCTGGAGAAGCCCATGGTCTATGGTCCAGTCCTAAGTATTCTGTGGGGGCAGCTTAGTGAAACCTGCAGAGGGAACCCTCAGAGTCATATTTTGTAAATAATTGAAGGAAATGCAAATTTTCAGTTGGAGAGTAACATAAAGAAATAATTTCTTAATTTTTTTCTAATATTCTTTCATGTTCATGGACCCCCTGAAATCTACTCAGGGTAGCTACGTGGCACAGTAGGTAAGAGTACTGGCTCTGAAGTTGGGAGAACCTGAGTTCAAATCTCACCTGAGATACTTACTAGCTGTGTGACCCTGGACGAGTCATTTAACCCCAATTGCCTTAAAACATCCAGAACCATCTCCAGTCATCCTGATCTATATCTTGCCGCTGGACCCAGACGGCTCTGGAGGAGAGAGTGAGGTTGGTGACCTTGCACAGGCCTCCCTCACTTAAATCCAATTAAGTGCAAGTCATGACATCACCTCCGGATGCAAGAATGAAGGACAAACAATAACAATGAAATCTGCTCACTGACCCTTTGAGGTAGTTCATGGTGTGCAGTAACAAGGTTCACCCACCTGATCTAGTTAAGTCACAAAGCCAGGCTGTGCATAAATGCTACAAGCCACTCATCGAGAAGCATTTATTAAGCACCTACTGTGTGTCAAGCGCGGTTGTTCTAAGCACTGGGTATACAACGACAAAAGGGAAGCAGTCTTTGCCCTCAGGAAGCTTACATTCTCTCAGAGAAGACAATATATACATATATAAATATATGCAGAACTCATTTAAAATCCAAGGTCATTTGGGCAGGGAGGACACAAAGAGATTGGGGGCGGGGGGGGGGGGGATACCGAAAGGCTTCATGTACAACATGGCACCTGAGCCAAGACTAGAAGTAAGGGATAGATTAGACAGTCTTCCATCCACTCAGGATTCACACAGAAGCAGGAAGGAGGGTGAGTACTTGGCTAAGGGCCTCCTGAAGAGGTGGAGCTCAACCCTAAAGGTTGAGGAAGATTGCGATTCATGCAGAGGACTCAAACCCAAGTCTTCTGACTCTAAATTCAGTTTCTGACTCGACATTTTCTAAGGTTTTGTTTAAAAGTAACTGACACAGGCTGAACAAATTATAGGATGACTCTAACATGAAGATGTGGAATTTTATGGCAGTTTGGGAAGACTAGTGTGACCCAACACAGAGCAAAAGAAATAGAACAATATCCTCCGTGACTAAAATAATGTAAATTAAAATGGCAATAAAATGCAGCTGAATTCAGGCAGAAAAGCGGCATAGTGGCTGGAGCCCTGGGCCTGAAGTCATGAAGGTCTGAGTTCAAATCCAGCCTTAGACACTTACTAGCTGTGTGACTCTGAGAAAGTCACTTTACCTCTACCTGCTTCAATTTCCTCATCTGTAAAATGAGGACTATAATAGCACCCACCCACCTTGTAGATTTGTTGAGAGGATCAAATGAGATCAGCTTGTTATAACATTTTGCAGAGCAGTCAAATTCTATTAAAATGTTAGCAATGGGACAGCTAGATGGCGCAGTAGATAGAGCACCGGCCCTGGATTCAGGAATACCTGAGTTCGAATCCAGACTCAGACATTTAACATTAGCTGTGTGACCCTGGGCAAGTCACTTAACCCCAATTGCCTCACCAAAAAAAAAAAAAAAATGTTAGCAATGAAAGGCAATGACCAATATTGGTTCCAGAGGACAGATGGTGAAAGCACACCTTCCTCCCAGTAAAGAAGTGGGGACTACTGGTGCTGAATAGAGCACTTGCTTTCAGACAGCATCCCTATCTTTCCCAGGGATCCCAGTTTTACTGGGTTTTGCTTTCATTATTTTTCTTTGTGACAAGAGAGGGTTCTCTTGTTGAGAAGTTGGAGAGATGACATAGAATATTAGGTACATTTTTAAGAACATTGGGTATTTTTTAAAAGTCTTAAAGCAAAAGAAAATGAAGATGATTGTCTCTGCAAGGTCTGTAGCATTTTCATCTCTCATCCACCAAGCCTTGCATATAGTAGGTACTCAGTCAATATTTGTCAAATAACTGAATGAATGCCAGGGCATTTCTCTTTTGTGAAATCCTCACACAAGAGTCAGTCAAAGTGTTTTCCAAAAGGCTGCTTACACCACAGAAAAGTTCTTCCCTCCCTAAATAGGGAAGAGCAGTTTCTCCTACCTAAATAGATGGCCTTTGCAAGTCAGAACAATGCGGTGTTACTGGATATTCATCGTGCTTTTTAAAACTTCATAGTAGGGACGATGAGATACTCCAGATTAAATTGAGGAATTCAGCATTGGGGATTTGTACCAATGAGGCTTATTTGCCATTGTCACCCTGACAGGCCCACACCTCCCCCTGAGTCATCAGCAGGCACCTTACGGCTGATTTGCTGAATTTCTATATCTAAAATAAATCACTGGAATATACAAAAAAAAATCTGTAGCTACAGTGTAAGGAACAAAGGACGATTTCAAAGCTCATTAACTCTGGTGGATGGTATGTTACTGGAAGAATATGTGCTATATAATTAAAACAATTTAAATCCGATTATAAAAACACAGTAGGCTTTGCAGCCCACTACCACGGCACTAATGGAAAGAAAAACCAATATCTGGAGGTTTTTTTTAATCATTGCAAAATCATGAATTAGAATAATGCATTCACATAGCTGGATTTTTTTTTCAGTTTAGTTTTGAAACACCAGTAGGATGAAGAGGGAAGAATTTGGTGAGTAAATTCTCTTGCTTGTGTTTAACAATACCAACAATTCATTTTTCTTTGGAAATTTCAAAGTGGAAAAGTATTTTACAACCAAGCTGTCATTTGATTCTCACTACAGTCCTATGAGGAGATGACACCAGTATTATCACCCCCATTTTATGGATGAAGAAGCTTGAGGCAGACAGAGGTTAATCAACTTGTCCAAGAGCATACAGCTAGTGAGTTTCTAGGGCGCTGTTCAAACCCAGATCTCTGCTGATTCTAAGTCCAGTTCACTCTCTGGCCTGGATCTCTTTCTCTGGAGGCAATCCTTAAATACACAAGAGACACCAGCTGATTTAGGGGCAGGACTGGGGACAGGATGAGAGCCTCAGAGATCCCATAGAGCTAGTAAGGGTCCAAGCCAGGATTTGAATCCAGGTCTTTTCTGACTCTGGGTCTAGAGATCTTCCTATTCTTGACACAAAGAAATGGTGCTGGGGCAGCTAGGTGGCGCAGTGGATAGAGCACCAGCCCTGGAGTCAGGAATACCTGAGTTCAAATCCAGCCTCAGACACTTGACACTTACTAACTGTGTGACCCTGGGTAAGTCACTTAACCCCAATTGCCTCACTTAAAAAAAAAAAGAAATGGTGCCGAATCCCGCCCTTAGGGGGCAGCTACATGGCACAATGGATAACGCACAAGCCCTGGATTCAGGAGGACCTGAGTTCAAATCTAGCCTCAGACACTTGACACTTACTAGCTGTGTGACCCTGGGCAAGTCACTTCACCCTCATTGCCCTGCAAAAAAAAAAAAATGGAATCCTGCCCTTACCAGCTAAACACAGTGTCTAGAATATCATGAGAACTTATAAGTTCTTCTTGACTGATTGACTGATTGATTAGTTGATTATGTTGCTTAAAATTGCATCCCTTAGGTGCTACACAATCTCTAGGACTGAGAAAGGAGTGTGCAACTCTTCCTATATAAAACTCATACTCATTGGCCCAAGACCAAGGCAAGTGCTCATTTCCCTCTGAACATCAGTTTCTTCATCTATAAAAATGGAAATGATAATACTTGTGTGATCTAATTTATAGGGTGGTTAGGAGGCTAATGCTTTGCAAAGTGCTGGAGGATTGTGTAATGATGTCAATATCCAAATACTCCAGTAGATCCATGATCTTCCCGATGTGGAATTTCCCTTCCAAGATGCTGATCATATCCCATCCAGGCCTACCCATTTTGGATGGCTCTTGTGCATGTCCTTCCCTAAATTTGTCACAAGAGGCTCAACCAACATGCTGGAGTTCTTCCTGGATTTACCTTGACATCTGGATGAAACCACTGGAGCCCAAAGGCTGTCCACCAGTCATCCCTCTGTCTTGTCACATGACCATCCCATCTGTTTTTTTGATCCCATATTTCTTTGATAATATTTTTACTCTAGTTTTTCTTTGTAGTTCCTGATTTATTATGTCAAAACCCACTCACTCCCACCATGCCCTTTTCCATTGCCCTCTGAGTGATACTTAGTTTTAATTCTTCAGCGACTGTCATGCTCCATGACTCATTGCCATATAACAATAACAGTAGGCTGATGGTATTAAAGACGAGGAAGCTTGTATTTCTGAAAGAAATGCAAAATCTACCTTCTGACTTGATGGAGTTCCCCTGTCCGCTTCGCCAGAGAAAAACAAGTTCTCTTTTTGAATTAACAGGGTAAAATTGGTTGTGGGAATTGACCATTTTTGTCATGTTATAGCGATCCCATGAGTGGGTACATTCAGAGTATGAGGATCTAGGCAAGTATCTTTTTATTAAATTTTATATCATTCATTTAATACATTATTTTCTCTATCTCCCAACCTATCGCCCCAACTGGGGGGAAACCCCCATAATGAACATGTATAGATAGGCAAAATAAATTCCTACATTAGCCATGTCTCATTTTGCATATTGAGTCCATCCCATCTGGAGGTTGATAACACTCTTCATCATCAGTGCTTTGGAATCAGGATTGCCAATTATGTTGATCAGGGCTCTTAAGTCTTTCAAAGTACAAAAAAATCTTTATTGCTATGTGTATTCGTTGTTACAATATTTTTGTTATTGTTTTTCCAAAAGATTATCTTCAAGGTCATTTCCAAATGGCTAAAAGATGACATATAATTTTAGAATTACCACTAAGATAAAATTACGACATCACAGGTCGGGCATGGCCTAAATCAGCATGAAGAGTCCTAGATAAAAGAAGTAGGGTTCCATGAAGACAAACTCAACCAACTAGAATCTGATTTTTTGGGGGGGCAATGAGGGTTAAGTGACTTGCCCAGGGTCACACAGCTAGTACGTGTCAAGTGTCTGAGACCAGATTTTAACTCAGGTCCTCCTGAATCCAGGGCTGGTGTTTTATCCACTGCACCACCTAGCTGCCCATGACCAACTAGAATCTGTCTCTAAAAGCCTAAGACAACAGAGTTCTTGTCATGATACCAAGTGATAGGAGAGGGTCAGAGGAACTTCCAAGACTGGCATATTTTATGAAGTTTGAGAGCCAAAGTGGACAGGCTAATCATACTCTAACATTCTAATACTCACTGCAGAAATTATTAATTTTCTTTCTTTCCATATAAATTTTTTGTATGTGTGCATGTACACACACACCTGTGTGAGTGTATAGTCAAACCAGAAGAAGCCAATACTTTCTTGTGTGCTACATAGCAAGTGTATATCCACCCAATTAAGAACTACATGTCCCATGAGGCCCCAAGCCCCAATACAGGCTTCATAATAAAGGGCTGAGACCTCCAATAGCCCCAAGATGCAAAGCTGACAGCAGGGGGATGTACTCACAATGAGTAGAAGAGTGAAATCAAGAGTGGAAGCAGGCCTCAAGTCATGGAGCTGAAGGAAAACGGAGCCAAGGACTGATTTGATTAGCGCAGGCTTCCAGCTCAGCTAGCTAACTTTGGAAATTGCTGGGTCTGCCAGGGATGGATACACAGAGACTGGCAAGAGCTCTAAATGGTCAAGTGACTACCAAAGCCTTGGGCTTGAAATTACAAAGACCTCCCACACATATCCGCGGTGTTACCTCGGCCAAGGGACAACAGCACAGAGCCTTAGTTTCCTCTTCTACAAAACGCAGACGTTGGACTGGATAGCCTCTGAGGTCCCTTCCAGCATGAAATCTATGACTTTATGATCATAAGTGCAAAAAGCTGCCAGACCTAGCACAGTTTTCCCTAACATACATGTTGGAAGCCCAAGGGGAAGGGACGTCCCACCGTAGACTGTTCTATCACTGTACTCATTTGGGGAATGTTTGCTGAGAATGTTTCTATTCTTTTTTCTCATTTCCTTTTGTAGTCCCATTAAAAGATCTTCCTGAATCATTGATGTTGTTTGCTAAGTTTCTGTGAGCACCATAATAACTGAGTATGCCAATCTGAGGTGATGTTGGAGGGCTCCACTGCACATTGGGATGGGAGTTCAAGCTGCATGAGATACAACAACCAACAATGGCACCTACCAACATGTGGCACTAGTGTGGTCTGGCCCATGGATGATATATAAGCATAGGGACTGGGACTAGCACTGTGCTTCCATTGGTATAGGGAATTCCCAGGGTAGGAAACTCCCTCTATCAATGCAAGTCGACACCTTCATTTCCACTTATAGTCTCTGAAAGCTTCCTGGAGCTTTAGAGATAGATGGACTTGCCCGGGATCCCAGCTCAGTCTTCAAGCCAGCTCTTTATCCGCCATGCCACAGTCTTGTGACACACAAAGACAAATAAGAATTCAAGTTGGCTTGTCTGGAATTGGTAAGAAGACTGGATGCCAATGAACTGGGACCCTGATAGCCACCAAGACTATAGGGGTTAATACAGTTAGAGAATAGACATTGCCTGGCAGGCCCAGACTCATCCCCTAGTTTGATATTTGAACCTTCAAAATATCAGATGAGCAAAATGAGGCTTAAGACAGAGGAGGACAGCAGCCTCTGCCAACTAGAAAACTGACAGGGGACCACATTTGGTGAGATTTCTACGTTCCTAGAGCCCGTCCAGTGGCCATTATTTGATCAGAGAAGATGAATACTTAGCTTCAGATAGTGAAATCCATGAGTGGAGAAGCCTAACACAGTTCCAGGCACACAAGTAGTCCTGAATAAATGTTTCTTGGAATGATTGTTGTTTGTTTCTGTTAGTCCTCTGTTGTCAAAAAGGACCAATGATACCACAAGGCAATGTCTTGACTTGGGCAGAAATTGGATTTAAGTGAGGTAGAGCTGCACAAAGTCATCAGCCTCCCTCTCTCCTCCAGAGTCATCAGAGTCCAGTGGCAAGACAAAAGTCAAGAAGATTGGCAATGGCTCACTGGATTGATTAATTGAATGATTGATTGGAGGGGAGCTGACCACTTAATAGAAAAGAAACCTCATTAGAAATAAAGGAAAGGGGGGGACAGCTAGGTGGTGCAGTGGATAAAGCCTGGCCCTGGATTCAGAAGGATCTGAGTTCAAATGCAGCCTCAGACACTTGATACTTACTAGCTGTGTGACCCTGGGCAAGTCACTCAACCCTCAAAAAAGAAAGAAAAAAGAAAAAGAAATAAAGGAAAGGGGGCAGCTAGGTGGCGCAGTGGATAGAGCACCAGCCCTGGATTCGGGAGTACCTGAGTTCAAATCTGGCCTCAGACACATAACACTTACTAGCTGTGTGACCCTGGGCAAGTCACTTAAGCCCAATTGCCCTGACCCCCCCCCAAAAAAAAAAGAAAGAAAGAAAGAAAAGTTTCTGATTAGGATGAGGGGAGGGGAAAGATGTGGAGTTTCACAGGGACAATAGGCCCAACTCTATGGTGGACAAGAAGGGAAGGTTTTGCCCAAGGACTCCTCTGTTGCCCCCTCTCCCCACCCCGGACCCCACATCACCTGGGATGTTCTACCATATAGGAGCCACTAGGGGAACTCAGGTCAAAAGTAGCCTCTTTATTAGAGTAGATTCATAGCAGAAAATACCACCTGATACAGATGATCTAATCACTGCCCTGCCCAGTGACCTCCCCTGGGTCTCTATGAACTCCAGGATCAAAGACACGCTCCTGTGTTTGGCATTTAAAGCTCTTCACATCTTGATGAAGAGTGAACTGGCTGGTGCAGCTAGGTGGCACAGTGGATAGAGCTCCATCCCTGGATTCAGGAGAACCTGAGTTCAAATCTGGCCTCAGACACTTGACACTTACTAGCTGTGTGGCCCTGGGCAAGTCACTTTAACCCCAATTGCCTCAAAAGAAAAGAAAAGAAAAGAGTGAACTGGCCCTTGCAGCTTACAATAAATTACTCCCTAATGCTCCAGTCCAGATAAACTGACCTTACGTGACTGGTGCATAGTAAGCACTTAATAGCTTGTTGATCAACTGATTGGTTCTTGATATTCCTCACACACAACATTGTCTCCCAGTTCCAACCCTTTGTGCAAGCTGTTTCCAATACTTGCAGTGCGCTATCTCTCCACTGTTACCTCTTAGTATTTCCTGTTTCCTTTAAAGCTCAACTCAGACACCACCCCCTACATGACACCCTTCTGGATCCATGTATGTATGTATGTATATGTATGTAACAAGATATCTATGTAATGTGAGATAATTGCATTTATATGTGTTTATGTGTATTGTGCATGTATGTATGTATGCATGAAGATAGAAGGAAGGATGGATGGATGGATAGATAGCTAGACAGATGCTGTAAGGTAGTACAGAGGATAGAGGGCCAAGCCTGGAGTCTGGAAGACTCAGCTTCCTAAGTTCAAATCTAACCTTAGATGCTTACTCTCTGTATAACCCTAGACAAATCCCTTTACCCTGTTTGCCTCAGTTTCCTCATCTATAAAATGAGCTGGAGAAGGAAATGGCCAAGCACTCCAGTATCTCTGCCAAGAAAACCCCAAAAGGGGTCATGAAGAGTCAGCCACAACCAAAATGATTAAACAACAAATTTATGTAGATAGGTAAGTAGGTAGGTAGGTACACTTTTCCCCAAATAGACTGTAAACCCTTTGAAAGTGAAACACATCAGTCTTTATATCCAAGCCCCTAGTGACTGCCTGGGAACTTCAGGAGGTCCTTAATAAGTGCCTGTTGGCCATCTGATTGAATGATTGCTTGGAGAACCCCCAGACAAGACCACCTTAGTGCATAAGTAGAGTAGTTATTCACCTCCCTGGCATGATCTGAGGAATGTCAAAGACTCCAAATACGCCCCACCACTACCACCCCTGCAGCCTGCATTGCTCTTCTACCATAAGAGATTATATGGCTGCCAATGACTGTCTCCCATTTAGTCCATCCTTATAGGGGATGTCAGGTTGCAAAGCTGGCTAATAACATGGCCAGAGGCTTGTTCTTATCTCCCCTGTTCTCCACTCCTACCCAGCCTTCTTTCCCATACATGAAGGCACTGAGCATCTATTAGCCAAGACTCATTCATCAGATGCTTTCAGCCAGTGATGGAGCTTAAGAAAGAGCCCTGCCAGACAGGAATGCTAGAAGCTAGTGCCTGAGAAGGGGAAGGAGGCACAAGACTGGAGCGTCCTCCAGAAAGAGGAAGCAGGGTGAGCTGGGGCCATCTGCACCTCCCAGTGGAAAGACCTCGGCCATGGATTCAGAGGACCTGGTTGCGAAACTCACTTCAGCACTTCAGTTGGCTTGGCCTTAGCCAAGTCAGTTACCCTGCTTGAACCTCAGTCTCTTCCTCTATAAAATTAGTAGATTGGATTAGATAAGATAGCCTCTAAAGTCCCTTCTTGCTTTGGATCTACCAACATATGAACTATGACCTTGTGAGACAGTAAGATGGTACAAAAACGGAATGTTGTGCTTGGAGTCAGGATGACCTGACTTCAAATCCAGCCCGGGACACTAATGTATGACCCTGGGCAAGTCACATAACCACTGCCCGCCTCAGTTTCCTCAACTGTAAAGCAAGAATAATAATAGCACCTACCTCAGAGGGCGATTGTGAGAATAAAAGGAGATCTTTGTAATGTGCTTCACAACCCTTACAGCACTATAGAAATCCTAGTTGTTGCTACTACTGTTTATACTATCTCCCTCGTAATAATGCAAACTCCTTGAGAGCAGGGGTTATTTTGGTATCTGCGCCTTTCTTAGTAGCCATGGAGCTAATGGATGCTGGCCGATCGGCTGATAGACTGAATGATCATTTCTTGAGCCCAACAGCCTTCCACTGAGCTTCCCCAGGACCCAATCATCCCCATTCGTCAAGTTGGTTAATGACTCTGGTAGGAACTCCCCCCTTCTAAGGTGTTTAACCTCCCCCCCATATTAAATGGATGGAATCTCATGAAGAGCTTAGTTTTGAAGAGAGAGGCACTTACTGGACGGAGCCACCGGCCGAGCTGCCTCCTCCCCATTACCTCCTGCCAGGCCCCTCCTGCCAAGGCCTCATGCCCCTGGATCTCCTCCAGGGAGAGCCCACATCCAAGTGACTTTCCCCTGCAACTGTCTGTCTCCCTCCAGCTTTGCTCAGCCTAAGTTAATAATTTTAAAGTAATTAAATTCAATAAACCGTAACAGATTAAATAAGAGCTAGCGGAGGCAGATGAGTCGCTGGCAGTCTCCTCTCGCGTGTCCTTCATTTGGAACAAAGGAAACATTGGAGCAGAGAGCCAGGGAGGAGGGGCCCTGAAGGACCAGGCCTCAGAGGTGCCCGGCAGGGTCAGTGACCGAGATAAATGCCTCATATGACGCTCGTCGGCTCGGGGGACTTCACAGATTAGCCAGGCGGGCGGCCGG
This sequence comes from Dromiciops gliroides, assembly GCF_019393635.1. Lineage (NCBI taxonomy): Eukaryota > Metazoa > Chordata > Mammalia > Microbiotheria > Microbiotheriidae > Dromiciops > Dromiciops gliroides. The sequence continues at coordinate 38,270,475 of NC_057862.1, read as the reverse complement.
GAGGAGCCGGCTTCAGCTGTGGATGGGAGAGGGCGTTTATTGAATTAGTTATCAGATCATGGGATCTAAAACTTGGACTTGGGAGGCTCCTTAAAGGTCACAGTATAAATTCCTCATTTTACAAAGGAGGACCCTGAGAGGGTAACACTTGGCCCAAGCTCACAGAGGTGGCAAAGAAGCATGGCCGAGATTTGAACACAGGGTCTGAGTTCTGTGTACTTCCAGGAGAGCAGGTCTCTCATCTGGAAAAGCCTAAGGGACTTCAGAACAGCCAAACCACTGTCACATAGAATCATGAGATAAGAGCCAGAAGGACCCTTAGAACTTACCCAAATCTCTCATTTTATAAATGTGGAAACTGAGGCACAGAGATCTGTCCAAGATCATACAACTAGTAAGTAATCCAGCTGGGGTTCGAGCCCAGGTCCCTTTATTCCAATCATATTCTATCCTAGAATTAGAATCTCAATGGACCCTGGTAAGCATCTGTCTGACCCCTTCATTTTATAGTTGAGGAAAATGAGATGCATAGAGGTTGTGACTTGCCCAAGGTCACACTTGCCCAAGCAGCTGTTAAGGGCAAGATCCAGGATTTAAATGCAGGCCTTCAGAGGCCAAATCCAGCCTTCCTTCCTTTTTGCACATTGTCTCACTCCAGTGTCATTTCCACAGCCTCACACTGCCTCAATAGTTACTGACATTTATGTACCACTCTACAGATTATAAATCCTCTTGTGCTCATCAGCACATTTGAAGCTTGAAACAGCCTGGGAAGGAGGGAATATAAAGGTTATTGGCCCCATTTAACAGATGAGGAAACTGAGGCACAGAAAGGATTTTTTTTCAAGTAATTGATTAAAAGTCATACAACTAGGGGCAGCTAGGTGGTGCAGTGGATAGAGCACCGGCCCTGGAGTCAGGAGGACCTGAGTTCAAATCCGGCATCAGACACTTAACACTTACTAGTTGTGTGACCTTGGGCAAGTCACTTAACCCCAATTGCCTCACTTAAGAAAAAAAAAAAGTCATACAACTAGCAAGTAGCTGTAGTGGAATTTGAATCCAGCCACTCCACTCCAACCTCACTAGTCTTTCTGTTACACTATCTATGAAACAAGCTGCACCTCTTGCCAAGACAGGATTCATGTGGAAGGTTTTAATGTCCTAAAATGAGTCTGCCAACCTGCCAGGACAGAAGGCTGGTCACTGGTGCCGCTGCAATGGGGGAAGAAGCAGATCTATCAACAAGCATTTATTAGAAGCCTACTGCATGCCAGACCCATGGCTGGTACCTATGCCAGAGGGGAGAAGGATGCAGGCTTTTTGTAAGTCACTAAGCCCCTCTCAGGACGGACTGGGGCCTGTGGGCTGGGGCTGCTCCCCTTGTAACCTGGTTCTGTTGATGACATCCTGCTCACCTGGAGAGTGCCAGGGAATAAACCCTTGGCTAGTACTCAGACAGATAGAAAATGAGAGAAAGAGGGAGGAGAGGAGGGAGGGGAGAGACAGGAGGGGGAGAGACAGGAGGGAGAGAAAGGAAGAGAAAGAGAGAGAGAAAGAAAGGGAAAGAGGGGGAGGAAAAGAAGGGAGAGACAGAGAGGAGATGGAGAGAGGAGAGAAAAAGAATAGAGAAGGAGAGAGAAGAGAGAGTAGAGGAAGAGAGGGAAAGAAAGGGGAAGAGAGGGAAAGAAAGGGGAAGAGAGGGAGAGGGGGAGAGATGGAGAGAGAGGGAGAGAGAAGAGAGATGGAAAGGAGAGGGACAGAGGAGAGGGAAAGAGGGGGGAGTAAAGGAAGGGGATAGACAGAGAGAAGAGAGAGATGGAGAGAGGAGAGAGAAAGAAGAGAGAGGGAGAGGAGAGGAAGAGAAGAGAGGGAACAAAAGGAGAAGAGAGGGAGAGGGGGAGAGATAGAGGGAGAGAGAAGAGAGAGATGGAGAGGAAAGGGACAGAGGAGAGATCATTTAATCCAATTTGCACTCAAGTGGGAAGCCCTTCTACATCATCTCTCAAACAAGTAGTCACCCAGCCTCTACTTGAGAACCTCCAGGGACGGGAAGCTCACTACCTTCCATAGCAGTCAATTGCACATTTAGGACAATTCTGGGTACTGGGAATTCCTTATATCCAGCCTCTCTACAACTTCCAGATGTTGCTTCCATTTCTAAGCCTATAACGAAGCAAAGCATAAGACCAAAAACCTAGAGTAAGAAGGGACCTCAGCAGTCATGTACCCCAATGTCCTCATTTTACAGATAAGGAAACTGAGGCCCAGAGGTGACCATGACTGTCTACCTCTCCCCTCCCTACACCTCTCCACTGAACAGCTTCTTTCCTCCTTTCCAGACATCTCAACATTACATCTCTTTGCCCTTCTCACCACCCTCCCCTACAAGCATGGAAGCCTTCCTCAAACATGGCGTCTGGACCTGAACACAGCACCCCAGCTATGGTCTGGGTCGGACAGAAGGCTCCTTCCGGAGCCAGTGGTTCTACTAAGGGGACTTCAGGGAGCCTGTAATCTCCTCGGCATCAGCGTGGGTAATCCCGTGAGTGGAGAAGATCCCAACCCAGTCACGCCTTCTCAGCCCTGCATGTAATTTCAGTCTGCGGCTTTCTTTCAATCTGCCAAATGCACTGGTTCTGTAAATATTTCATGCATAGTGGTGCAGCCCTGAGGCTGTCCATCTGTTATCCCTCACTCACCCTGCATGAACAGCCCTGCCTCCTTTCCTGGTCTTACCAGTCTCTCACGGCATTTTATACCACGACTCTCACCATTTGACCCAGCCTATATAAACCTACCTGGCATTTTTACAGTGGTTTTTTGGGGGGAGGAGGGTTGGGGGCAGGGAGTCACATACAATTTTGAGTCTTCTGAGATACTGATGTGCCACAATTTGTAGCTAGACAGCTTCAATGGGAGAATATTCTTGAGCTAAACCACATATTAGCTTTCCTGGTTGTAATACCACAGACCCCTCTTGTGCTTGCAATCCACTAATACCCCCAGATTTTTTTCACCTAAGCTTTTGATTAGCTGAGTCATACTCCTGTTTGAAGCCAATTTTCCAGGGGCAGCTAGGTGGCACAGTGGATAAAGCACCAGCCCTGAATGCAGGAGGACCTGAGTTCAAATCGGGCCTGAGACACTTGACATACTAGCTGTGTGACCCTGGACAAGTCACTTAATCCTCATTACTCCGCAAAATGAATGAATGAATAGATGGATGGATGGATGGATGGATAGATAAATAAAAATCCAAGACAACTCTGAAAGACTCATGAAAAATGCAATCCATCTATAGAGAAAGAACTAATAGTACCTGAATACAGATGGAAGTATATTTTGTTGTTAGTTCCTTTTTCTAAAGTTTTTTCGTCTGCTATGTTTTGCATGACTGCACATGTATAACTTATATTGAATTACTTGAGTTCTTAAGGTGGGAACAGGGAGGAAGGATGAGAATTTGGAACATAAAGTTTTAAAAATCGATGTTGCAATTTGTTTTTACATGTAAGGTGGGGAATATTATGAATAAATAAATAAATGAAGACAATTTTCCTTCACTAAAGTGAAGGGTTTCACTAGATCTGGCATGTCAATACAGCTCATCCAGAACTTTTTGGAATCCAACTTTAATACCCAACACATCCCTCACAGCTTCCAGTCAAGTTTAGTAAGTATGCCATCTATATTTTCATCCACATAATTGATAAAAATGTGAAATAGCCCGGATTGGAGGGCAGAGCACTGTGGCACACCACCAGAGTCATCCCTCGAAGTTAACATTCCATTCTTGCCACACCCTTCGGATTCAATGGTTGTAAACCAGTTGTCCAACAGTGTATGTATTGTTTATTTGCTTCCCCAAACAGAGACCATGAACTCAAAGAGGGCAGGAACCAAGCCACAATTTTCCATTTCAAGTCCTTTTTTCCATTACTTGAACTGACAAGCCACCAGGGAGATCAAGACACATAGGAGTATGCTGAATGATCACTTGATTGACTATTTTCCCACCTCTTAGAATGTCCACCCAAGGAAGGGTCAATGAGCGGGTCTAAAGTAAAAGGCAATCTAGTCAGGCTGGCCTACCACCATGTAATAGAGTCCCTGAGCTGCCTACTAAAAACTCTGGGTTCAAATGAAGGTTGGGTAATACAGCATCTTATCCCTTATCCTTTATCCCTCAGCACTTCCCAGTGCTATGATCCCAGCATCCCTTATCCCTCATGTCATCCCAGTGCCATGTGTAGATAGCATACAATCTAAACAACTAGGAAGTAAGTAGGAGAACTCCATCTTCTTTCCCGGTGGTCTTGTTTCCATTTATCCATATTTCTCCTCTCTCCACCCACCTTTTTCCAGAGGTCCAGAATCTTCAGGAAGATAGGATCCTCAATCTGGGGCCAGAGAGGGTCTCAGAGATCAGTTAGTCTTACATCCTCATTTTACAAAGGGGGAAACTGAGGTCCAGGGAGATAAAGTGACTACCTAAAGTCAAACAGGAAGTAAGGAAGAGAGGCAGGATTTGAACCCAGGTGCAGAGCCTGTGCTCTTTCCAATGTGCCAAAGAGTCACACAAGGGTTTCTAGTTCTTCTTTGAGGGACAAGTTGAAAATTCATGCAAGTGCATTCAATTCCATTCAATGGGTTCAATCAACATTGATTAGGCACCTACTATATACAACACTCTGTGCTCTGCCTCCAGGAATCCACTCTAGGGATAAGTAGGATAGAATCCCAGTTCTCAATCACTTTCTAATCACCCTCAGGGAGTTTCTAATCTAGAGAAAACATATAGAAACAAAAATAATTATAACACAATGTAGAAAACAAAAAAGCACACAAGTGATGCCTAATTGAGGAAGGGAAGAAGGTTCATAACCCTCCAGGACAATCTCTGAAGCTAAAATGGAGGGCTCCCTGAAATAGGCAGCCTGCTGCTCCCTGAAACAAAGATTGTGCCAACCATGGGTCATAGGTCATGGACTTAAAGTCAGACAGGCAGTGGGTGGCACAGCGGCTAGAGTGACTTATTTGTGAAGCACTTTGTAAACCTTAGACATTGTATAAGTCTAAGTATTATCATTAATATTATTATTATTATTAGACCTGAGTTCAAATCCTCCTTCTAGCTGTGTGACCTTGTCAGAGCTCAATTAATCTAAATCCCATATCTTAAAAGAGTGAGGCCAAGGACAGACAACAGGCCTAGGTATCAAAAGTTAGCCTACTGGGAAAGGGGTGGAGAAAGAAGGAATGGTTTCCATTTTCACAGAGATTCATAAAGAGAATAATGCTTGGGCAGCTAGGTGGCACAGTGGATAAAGCACCAGCCCTGGATTCAGGAGGACCTGAGTTCAAATCCAGCCTCAGACACTTGACACTTACTAACTGTGTGACCTTGGGCAAGTCACTTAACTCTCATTGCCCCAGAAAGAAAAGAAAAAAAACTCTCATAGAGAATAATGCTTAATCCAAGGGAGAAAGTGGCTAAGGATATTTTTGGGATGAGGAAGTCTTGGGGGGCAGCCTACCTAAGAGGTGCCCAGCCTAACCTGAGATATTTCTTTCATTCTAAGCACCCCTTGGGGGCACGGAGGGGTCATTTTCCAAAGGCTCCTGAGTGATGCCCTCAAGAGCTGATAGCACTCATGCCTTCCCCAAAGTGGTTCTTGGCCATTGGCCCATTTCACCAACAAGGTCCCTCAAGGCCCACGCTCAGCAGTGCTTTCCCAACCAAGGCATTCAGAGAGGGGTTGGGGGGGCTCAAAGAGAAACTAACCTCTTTTACATCTTCTCTGCACCCCGCCCTTTAAGCACTGGTAAAATGGCGAGGAGACAGATTTAAATTCCCCAATCTCCAAGTATAGAATTCCATTTCAGGAAGGAACATTAACTAAAAGTCGACCAGGTCCCCTGGGGAAAGACTGGCCAGGCTGCATATGAATTAGATATATATTTGCAGCCTAACTATTAACTCTGAATAAAACATGATGGGGGGAGGAGCCAGTCAGGGAGCCTATAGGGGACAGTCAGTGAGTGGTTCATATCTGGAACTCTTTCAAGTCCCCTTTTCCAAAAAATAAGATGGAGCTCGAAAGGCCTCTCCAAAGAGAAGGTTAGAAAAGGAACTGAGTTACTGCTGTTCTTATGTTTTGGGGGGGTTGGTTTTTTTGAAGGGGAGAAGCATCCTCCTTCCTAGAGGTCCACCAAGTGGGGAAGAAGGAAAGGAGTGTTCTCTGGGATGTGAGAAATCTTGGAACAGATTAAATTAAAATAAAAAGCCCCATTTTGTGCAACTTTCTGGTATATGTTAGTGAGAAAATGACACTACCTACAAACAATCACACACAAGGGGCAGAACCCTGTCCTCCCCAACCCCAGGGGTAGAGAGCCAAGAACAGATCCAGCAGCCCAGAAGCCTGCCCTCAAGGAGCTTATAGGAAAACCCACACACAGAGACAGACCTGCCCTGGGAGAAAGAACAGCTCCTGGAGAATCAGAGAATAAATGAGGTAGCTACTGTGGGCTGCTGCTGTCAGAAAAGCAATGTGGTATGAACGCTAGTGAAGAGACCGAGAATCAGAGTTCTGAGTTCAAATCCTGACTCTGGGGTAAAGAATGGGAAATAAAATGTGTTTGCTTTATTTGTAACAAAGGAGAGTTTACGTGGTGGTGGAGGGAGTAGGGGCTGGATTGAGGAGATAAGCTGGGGATAATGACAACAATGTGTTTGGTGTGGGTTTTTGTTGGTTTCTTTTCTTTTTTCTTTTTTTTTATTTTTTTTAGTGAGGCAATTGGGGTTAAGTGACTTGCCCAGGGTCACACAACTAGCAAGTGTTAAGTGTCTGAGGCCAGATTTGAACTCAGGTCCTCCTGACTCCAGGGCCAGTGCTCTATCCACTGTGCCATCTAGCTGCCCCAGTTGGTTTCTTTTTTAAGAGAAGATAATACCTACCAGCTGTGTGACCCTGGGCAAGTCATGTGACCCTGGGCAAGTCACTTAACCCTCATTGCCCTGCAAAAAGAGAGAGAGAGAGAGAGAGAGAGAGAGAGAGAGAGAGAGAGAGCTTCAATGGAAATATTTTCAAATAAGGCAGCTAGGTGGTTCACTGAAAAGAGTTGGAAGTGGAGTCAGGAGGTCCTGAGTTAAAATCCTACCACAAAAAAAGTAAACAAATAAACATTTTAAAAAATTAAAATTTAAAAAACCCTACCACAGACACTTACTAGCTCTGTGACCATGTGTAAGTCAACCTCTCTGTGCCTCAGTTTTCACCAACTGTAAAAGGGGGATTATAATAGCACCTACCTCCCAGGGTTATTGTGAGACTCAAATCAGATAACATTTGTAAAACACTTTGCAAATCTTAAACACCCAGAACAGAGCAGAAGAAAATATAGAAGATTCAGACAAACACAGCAGTGTGGCTACTACAATGTTAAATTTAATAAATGCTTTTTAAAAAAACTATATAGAACAGAGACTTGGAGTTTCCTATGCAGGCCTCTTTTTCCATTCTTTGTATAAAGAAATGTTCATGTGTTCTGGAGCTGTCAGGTTCAGAATTTTTTTTTCATTTTTTTAATACTGCCTCTGATACTTACTAGCTACGTGACAATGGACCAATCAGTTACTCTCTCTGGTCTTCAGTTTCTTTGTCTGAAAAGTGAAGATAATAACACCTGCAACATCTGCCTCAATTACTCTATCTTCCCTACGTGTCACTTAAATGTCAGTTATTTTTACTCCTTCCCAAGCACCTTTGCTCTTCTCTCTTGTAACAAGTATGCTGCTTTCTGTAGATGTGTGGGAATTCATACATGTGTTTTACACGTCTTTTCTTTATTCCCCAGGTGGGTAATAAGTAATACTATGGTGTGGCAGATAGCAGACCAAGCCTGAAGGAGGAAGACCAAGGTTCAGGTCCTAAATCCAACCCTTACTAGCCTATGTGACCTTGGGCAAGTCCCTCTTTCTGGGGCTCATCTGTAAAAAGGCAACAATGATGAAGGAGACAGACTAGTGTAGTGGAGAGAGAGTTGGATCCAAAGTCACATCGCTTGGGTTCCAATCTAGGTTCTGTTACTCATTGACATTGGGCAAGCCACTCCCCTTCTCTGGGTCTCAGTTTACTATTCTGTAAAATGGAGATATCGGAGTAAATTACCTCTAAGGTCCCTTCCAGCTCCAGGTCATATTTTGCTCCCTAGATCATTATGAGGAAACCACTTTGTAAACAAGCCTCTAAAAGGATAGGAACTGGATCTGGGTTTTTAATGGTATATGGGACTCCCAGTGAAGGAAACTCCCTCCAGGGCAGGTCTGTACCTTCTCTGCCAAGTATCTCTTAGACTTGCCGAGATTCTTAACTGCAGGTCCATGAACTTGGCATTTAAAACTATTTCCACACCTCCATTTCAATAGCAGTGGTTTTCCTCTGCAATGCCATGGATTTCATTGTATGCACTGAATAAACACATCATTTACAAGTGGTCCATAAGCATCACAAGACTGCCAGAATTGTCAATTACCCCAAAAAATTAAAAAGATAAGAGGCCCTGGCTTGGAGAGCAGCCTGACTAGATCCCAGAGAGGTTAAGTCACTGCCTGAGGTCACACAGCCAAGATGTGGCAGAGGACTTTGAACCAGAGGCCAGCTCTCTGACCACTCTCCCACCATATTGCGAGCCTTTAGAAACCCCGAAAAACCCTGCAGAAACCCAAGTGATAACAGTCAGGCGCACGCACCTGATGCGCCTGATGGGCCATCAGTGAGTGTACACACTCAGGCGGGAGTCCAGGGGAGCACAGAAAGGGGAAAGGGCTCACACCCATTCCCTTCTCCTCTCCTCCAGCGGCTCTGCTGCTGGACAGCTCCCAGGGCCAGATCTGGAATGCAGCACCCAGCCTTCTCTCCTCTCGAGACTGGGCTGCTGCGGAATTAGCATTCCAAACAGCTGGAGTCCAGCTGCCTTTACAGCGTATTTTATTGATCAGTGGGATGTTTCTTCTCATCGGAGACCTGATTTTCCTGTCTTTAATGAATTTAATTTTCTGAGCACTCACTAAGTAGCTTGACACCTTTTTATTACCAAAGGCCAATCTCCAGCTGACTTAATCTTGTATGGTTTTGATCATTAACCACTGTAGTTTCAAAGAACTTTGTGGTTTTGCATGAGGAGTCTCAAAGGGGCTTCCCTAGGCCCTGCAGAACAGCCTGGGGGCCCGGATCCCACAGTCTGGCCTAGGTTGTAACACTCCCTGGTCATCAAAGAGGAGGTTAATTTCACATAAGCTAAGCATTCCATGGTCAAGGCTTGGAGAGGTCACATCTTTCCTAAACTACTGAAGGCTCATGAACCTGCCTGCCACACTCCCATAATTCTCTCATCCACCCATAAATCTGTGATCTCCCCAAAGTGGGTAATCCTTCCAACAGTGCAGATCTCAACCCATCCACACCTACCAATGGGGCAACACTTATCCATTGCCTACTACGTACCTGCCCAACATAGGCAATCTGGTACAATGGATAGAGTACTAAAGACACATACATACTTGCTGTGAAGTCCAGGCCCTTAACCTCTAAGTGTCCCCAGGAGATTTTCTAAGACTCTAAGTTATAAATGGTGGATGTCCTGAATCAATGAAGAAAGGACCAGTCAGGAAGACTCGTCTTCCTGGGTTCAAAATCCAACCTCAGACACTTCGTTGCTGTGTAACCCTGAAGTGGTTTGCCATTTCCATCTCCAGCTCATTTTACAGATGAGGAAACTGAGGCTAATGGGGTTATTTGCCTCAGTTTCCTCATCTGTATAATGAGATGGAGAAGGAAATGGCAAACCACTCCAGTATCTCTGCCAAGAAAATCCCACGCAAATGGGTCACAGAGAGTCAGACATGACTGAAAAGCAACAGCAAAATCAATGGAAGGAATTTTTATACCAAAAACAGTCTACAATTAACCAGAAAGTATTTATTAAGAACTAACTATAAGGGACAACTAGGTGGCACAGGAGATAAAGCACCGGCCCTGGATTCAGGAGTAACTGATTTCAAATCCAGCCTCAGATACTTGACACTTACTAGCTGTGTGACCCTGGGCAAGTCACTTAACCCTCAAAACACACACACACACACACACACACACCCCAAAAAAGCAAGAACTGTAAGTCAGACACTGTGCTAAATGCTGAGGAATATGGGGGGGGGGAGACCCTGCCCTCAAGGAGTTTTTGTTCTTTTTTAGTGTTATTTTTAAATTATTGAATAAAATAAGCATTCATTCTAATGGGGGACCCAGCATGTAGATAAATAAGCACATCTAAGATCTATTTAGAGGGTAGGCATCAGTAAGCAAGTCTGGATTAAAAAAAAATCTCCAAGGAGAAGCAATCAGGATAGGGAGATGTTTGGAAACTGTGTCATGATGGAGAGTGTTTGACAGAACTAGGGTGTTTATTGTATAGAAGACTTAATTGGGACATGATCATCATATTCAGACATATAAGGGCTGTCAAGCAGGATGGGAAACTGGCTTGTTCTGTGTCTCTACCTAAATGTGGAAGTTACATTAAGGCAGATCTTGGTTCAGGGTAAGGAAGTTGGCTGAAAATGGAATGGACTCGTCTAAAATAGTGAGCTTCCCATCACTGGGAGTGTTCAGGAAGAGGCTAGATGGCCACCTGTCTGAGATGACATAAAAAGGATTCTTTCACAGGACTGAGGATTGGACCACATGACTTCTAAGGCCCCTCACTCATCTGTCAAATAAGAAGGTATAACTCGGTGACATAAAAGATCCTTTCCAGGTCTAAAGCCTATGAATGAGAAGACAGTGGCCAAGAGACCAGTGGTCACTGGTGGCCTCAGCTTCTTGCCCCAAGCACCAGCTGCCCCTTCCCTCAGAGGGTCAACCCTCCAAGGGCAATCTTTAAGGCCCCTGTAGTGGTCTCCTCCATTAGAATATTAACCATGAAAAAAATACAAAAAAGAATATTAACCATGAGGACAAGAACTGATTTTGCCTTTCTTTGTACCCCCAGCACTTAACACAATGCCTGGCACATGGTAAGCACTTAATCGGGTTTGTTGACTGACTAACTGACCGATTCATCATCAGGTAGATAGTACCCTCACCACTAAAACCTATAACTGGCTCTTCTTGACTTCGACAAGCATTGGCTCAGGGCCAAAGTTCACAAGTAATCTCACCCCCAATCTGAGGTTTCTATTCCAGTGGTAGCTCTTGGGGAGGGAAGGCCAGAAAGATCCTCAACCAGACTCAATAAATTTTAGGATGATGTAGAGATGAAAGAGACCTTTTTATTTTACAGATGAGGAAACTAAGGTCCCATGGACAGAGAATTGGGAAGACCTGAATCCAAATCCTGCCTCAGACACTGACTGGCTGTGTGACCCTGGACAAGTCACTTAGCCTATCTGTGCCTCAGTTTCCTCACCTATAAAACTGGAATAATAATAACATCTGCATGGCAGGTTGTTGTGAGGATCAAGCAAGTTAACAAAGTACTTGGTACACTGTAAAGTGCTATATAAATTCTAGCTAATATCACTGACTTTCCCAAGGTCACACAGATAATAGGTAGCAGGGCCAAAATTCATGTGCTGGTCTTCTGAATCATATTAGCAGTGAAAAGGCTGCTAGAGGGGGCAGTTAGGTGGCACAGTGAATAAAGAACCAGCCCAGATTCAGCAGAACCTGAGTTCAAAACTGGCCTCAGACACTCAACACTTACTAGCTGTGTGACCCTGGGCAAGTCACTTAACCCTCATTGCCCTGTGCAAAAAAGAAAAGAAAAGAAAGGGGGGCTAGATTTGGAGTCTGAAGACCCATATTCAGACCTAGCCTTTGTCACTTTTCTACCTCTATGACCCAAGGCAATTGGAATCATAGCTAACATTTACATAGAGTATTAAGCACTTACCATTTATTTCATGAAGCTATGAGAGAAGTGTTATTAGTATCTATATCTTATAGCTGGGGCTAAGAGAGGTTACATTTGTTCAGGGTCATACAGCTTGTAAGTGACAAAGGCTAGATTTGAATTCAGGTCTGCCTAACCCTCAGTCCAGTGATCTACCATCTCACACTTGGGCCTCTATTTCCTCATCTGTAAAATGGGGGAGTTGGACTAGATAACCTAATTGGACTAGAAGTCCTTACCAGCTCTAGGTCTCCCACCCTCTGACTCCAAATGCAGCATTCTTAACCCTGTGCTCTATGCCCAGATAGCCAATGACTGATGAGTAAACTCTGTAAGACTTCTGAAGCTACTGCTGATCAAAATCAGTTACAAGGCCCCCACTACTCCCATGCTTATCATCAAACCAGACTGTGATCAAACCAAGCTTCCATGGAAGCTATGAGGAGACCAGGGAGGCACCTCATGATTCAGAAACCCAACAGACGGGGGTAGCGCTTGGACAACTGACAATGTACATCAACAACAGCCGGAGAATGATTAAGAGTTAATGTCATCCTCAGTCTCATCTAAAGCTTATCTCTGATGGTTTGGTAGATGGGAAAAGAAAACATGTGTTGCTCCCGGTGTCTCCCAAACTAATGGTGTGTACAAACTATCAAGCATTGGTCCCTGTTCAAGAATGGAAATGGAAACACAACAGCCAACCAAAGTGGGAATGTTTTCTCGGGGAAATATGTTCCCACTGATGACTATTTTGCAAGTAAAGAGTGATTATGTTTTCTCTGCTGGTGAAGGGGTAAAAGAAAATTATGTATCTGTAGGCTGCTGCATTGTCTGAGTTTTTCAGTCGCCTTTCATACAAGAGAGAGATAACAGACCCCCCACATGAGGAATGTATCTCAAAGAGACCCACACTCCTGGAAACAGAGAGAAATGCTGAGTATGTATGATCTGAATGTTTGGGAAAGATGTAAGAGCATGGAGAAGAGGGCTAGATAAGAGGCTTTGGAATTCCATTCTTTATAAACTCACTTCAAATCCATTACAGATATTGGTATCCTACATATTAACTCTTAAGAATAGTTCCACAGGGACAGCTAGGTAGTGCAGTGGATAAAACACCGGCCCTGGATTCAGGAGGACCTGAGTTCAAATTCAGTCTCAGACACTTGACACTTACTAGCTGTGTGACCCTGGGCAAGTCACTTAACCCTCATTGCCCCACCAAAAAAAAATAGTTCCACAGATGGGAAACTTTGAGGAAATTTTATTTTCCAGTAGGGACAGAGGGGAGAGGTGGTAAGTGGAAGGAGCAGGAGATGGGAAGCTTGGGTTCAAATCTCAGCTCTACTACTTGCTAGCTATGTGACCTCGATGTGGGTTTGAATCCTAACCAATCCACCTCTCTGTGACTCAGTTTCCTCATCTGTAACTGGTTAGAAGACCAGATGACTTCTAACATCCTTTCTAGCTCTAAACCTGTGATCTGTCCTACTGTTCTGAATACAATGACCTTGACCACAAGAAAGCAAGCTGTTAATTTCTTCTGAGGTTCCCAAAAGTGTGATTCTTCTACCTCTTCCCCTCTCCAATGCAATCTTCTCACTATTATTATTCCCACATTAATATTCCTAATACACAAGTCTGAAAGTATTACTCCCCTGCTCTAAAGCCTTCAGTGTTTCCCTATTGTCTCTAGGAAAGACAGCCTGGTGTAGTGAAAAGAACACAAACCTTAGAACCAAAGACCTGGATTCAGGTTCTGAATATGCCCCCTTTCTAGTTATATAAGAACAACTGAATAATTGACAATGAGAATCAATAGCCATGGGATGATATATAGTATACATAGTATATAGACAGAACTATATATTATAAAATAGAATAATATATTGTATATATATTTATAATAGAATGAATATATTCTATATAAAATATAGAATAAATATATATTATATGTAAATATAATAGCAAGCTCAGGCTGGCCTGAGGCTTATCCTGGATGATTTGATCAATCTGAAAGGACCTAGGCAAATTACTTGGCCCCTCTGAAACTGTTTCTTCATCTGTGAGAGGAAGAATTGTGCATTGGATAGCACACAGAATTCAGAGCTAGGGAGACCTGGATTCAAATCTCAACTCAGATATTTACTATCTGTGTTTGAGCCTGGGCAAATCACTTAACCTCAGTATCCTCATTTGTAAAATTGGGATAACAATAGCACCTACCTCCCAGGGCTGCTGTGAAGCTAAAATGAGATCATATTTTTAAAGCACTTTCCAAACTATAAAATGCTAGTTATCATTGTTGTTGCTGTTGTTGTTGTTGCTACCATTATGTCTGAGATGGTAATAGCTTTCATGCTGGATGCCCCCATAGAATTGCTGTGAGGAGAGGGCTTTGTAAGCCTCTGGGAGCCCTCTGGACAGAGATGTGGGCTTGTCCTGAAATATCACTGGATAAGAAACAAGCCTCTCTGCCCTGTCCCTGAGACCTGCAGGCTGCCTCTGTTCCCTCACTTCACACTCCCCCCCCCTTTTTTTTCCAGCCCAACCAGACCAGCTGTTCAAAAGCTCAACAAGTCACTTCTTACCTCTGCATCCATGCAGTCTGTCCCCCACACCTGAAACCTTTGACCTTCTCATCTTTGCCCACTGAAATATTTCTCCTGCTTTAAGAACCAGGGCCACCTCCAATGTGGAGCCTTCCATGACTGTCCAGGCTGAAAGTTTTCTACTATTCCTGGAACTTCCAACAGTCCTTTTCTGGCTCTCTCCTTCAACCTTATCTCCTTATTATACATTGCATCAAAATCGTGTGTATATCAGAAACCCCAGTGAGACTGCCAGCTCATTGAGAGCAGGGTACAGGATCACAGATTTAACAGTTGGAAGAGAGTCCAGCCCCACCCCCATTTTGTAGATGAGAAAACTGAGGCAGGCAGAGGTGAAGTGACTTGCCCAGGGTCACACAGCTGGAAAGTATAAGAAGTCCTATTTGAACTCAAGTCTTCCTGATTCCAGGCCCAGGGCTCTATTCCACCACACATCCTTTGAGTTATCGCATTTCATCTTTGTATGGCCAGTCCTAAGCTTGAGTCTCTGGGCATAGCAGGTGTTTTATAAGAGTTGGTGAAATTATACAAAGCCCAGGTTTACCAAGTATGACTTTTGTGTCTCTCTAGGGCCCTGGGAAGTAAGAGGAGCATGAAGAACTCTTTCAGGAGCAGCATGATCACCCACTCCTGCTGGAAGTTGGGCCAGAGTCCCATTAACTTGTCCTTAAAAGCACAGGGACCCACCCTCTCATGACTGTGGGCCCCATCTCTATCCAAGGCACTTACATGTACTTATAGCCTCTTAATCCTCTATAATAATATATACATATGATGTATGTATATACATACGCATGTATGGGTGTACATGTGTGTATGTATGTACATATGAATGGGTGGGTGGGTGGGTGAATGGATGGGTAAGTGCGTGGGTGGGTGGGTGGATGGGTGGGTAGATATGTGCAGTCTTTGGGTCTTCAAAAGTTGTCTAAAATGATCCTCATGACAACCTAGGAATGGGTACTATTATTATATCCATTTTACAGATAAGGAAACCGAGACTGAGAGAGAGACTAATAAATGACTTACCAGAGTCACATAGCTAGTAAATGTCTGAGGCAGGATTGGAACTTAGGTCTTTCTTGACCCCAAGTACATCATGCTACCCATTTCATCCCATCAGTTAGCAACAATAGTATACATAGCTGAGCCAACCCCTGACAGAAAAGGAAAGGAGTTAAAGCAGCCCCTTCCTGCTTCAGGAATTCCTCTGGAGAAATAATTAATATGTATTTTAAATAATTGTATTGGTAATTTTTGTTTTATTGGGCAGCTATGTGACACAGTGGATAGAGCGCCAGGCCTAAAGCCAAGAAGATTCATCTTCCTGAGTTCAAATCTGACCTCAGACACTTACCAGCTGTGTGACCCTGGGCAAGTCACTTCACCCTGTTTACCTCAGTTTCTTCATCTGTAAAACAAAGTGGAGAAGTAAATGGCAAACCTGTCCAGTATCTTTGACAAGAAAACCCCAAATAGGTGTGAGAAAATAATGGGTTTTGGGACACCCAGAGGCCCCCTGCCTTGAGAGGATAATATTGAAAGTGACTGGATTGGGGGCAGCTAGGTGGTGCAGTGGATAGAGCACCGGCCCTGGAGTCAGGAGGATCTGAGTTCAAATCCGGCCTCAGACACTTAACACTTACTAGCTGTGTGACCCTGGGCAAGTCGCTTAACCCCAATTGCCTCACTAAAAAATAAAAAAGAAAGTGACTGGATTGACTTTACTAATTAACTCACTTAAAGTTGACTTGATTGAAACTACACCTACCTGAGAGCCTGGCCCTCAGGGGGTATGTTCTCTGAACTCTGACCTCAGCATATTTGGCACATGGACCATCCTCAAGTCCAGTGAACCAGTGGATTTGGGTGATGCTAGCCAATTAGCTTGAAGCAGTGTGTAAGAACCGCCTCTCCTCTGGACCCAGAGGAAGTTTCCACTCTCAGTTTGGTTCTCAGACTTGATCATGGAGGAGAACTTGGAGGAAGAAGCAGGTCAGGCTCAGCTCTCATCTCTCCTCTAGGGTAGATAGGATTCTTAACTTTCTGAGCCAAGTGTTCTCTCTTTACTAATATTTGGTATGCTTTAATAAATGCTTAATGTCCAAAACTGGTGCTAAAGCTTCTAATTTATAAGTAACAAATATAGTAGAAACCCCAGCTAATTTTCCCTAAACTTGGGACAGAAACAAGGCAACCACATATAGTTTTTTGTTTGTTTGTTTTCTTTGTTTTTGTGGGTTGTTTTTTTTTTTTTTTGGTGAGGCAATGGGGGTTAAGTGACTTGCCCAGGGTCACACAGCTAGTAAGTGTCAAGGGTCTGAGGCCGGGTTTGAAGCCAGGTCCTCCTGAATCCAGGGCCGGTGCTCTATCCGCTGCGCCACCTAACTGCCCCCAACCACATATAGTTTTATTCGCCACATAGTTCATAAAGAGTCAGATACAACTGAATAACAAAAATCATTTGCTTTTTCCATTACCTAAATATCCTTTTTAAAGTTTAACTATTTTTCAATTAACACAAATCAATTTCCTCTCTCTTTCCCACCTTGAACCCCGCCACAAGACAAAGGGCGGGGCGGGGGGGGGGGGGTTGTACCAAATATCCACAATGGAGCAAAACAAATTCCCACATTTTCCATATCTAAAAAATGTCTGATTCTGCACTTTGAGTCAGTCCCATCCCCTGTATCCTATTCTCTCACTCCTTACTCACAGAGATCCACCCCTTTTAACAAAGGCTTTTTAAATGAGGGAACAGAGAATAAATCAGCAAAACTGATTTATTAATGCATGGCAAAGGGGCAGGGTGGGAATCTGACAATAATTAACAGATATATTTAAGGGAATAAGGAACAACAAAGAAAGACTTCTCAGGCCAGCCCCATAACAAAGTGACCAGTTACAAGGGAATGTAAAGAGGAATAGAGAAGGCTCCTTAGTGTGACCTGGCATGGTCCCCAAGGTGCATTTAAGTCTCTGGGGTTACTGATGCTGTCCCCTATCCAGAGAAAACATGCTTGGTGACTGGGTAGGGAGAAAGAGGGAGCATTTACTTGGTTCCTTCTTAGGGATCTTTTTCTTCATTGGCAAGCTGCTTAGGGGATAAGGCAGGGACAACACAAGGAGGGAATTGGACTGCCCACAGGCACAGCTATTGCTAGCTACCTAATACTATGGTTTACAGAGCTTGGAATATGATATGCTGCAAGGCAAAGGAGTTAGGTTTACAACCAAGAATCACCTACCCCGCAAAACTGAATATAATCTTTCAGGGGGAAAAGTGCACATTTAATGAAATAGAGGACCTTCAAGCATTTCTGACTAATACTATGGTTCAGTCACGTCTGACTCTTCATGACCTCATTTGAGGTTTTCTTGGCAAACATATTGGAGTAGCTTGCCACCTCCTTCTCCAGCTCATTTTACAAAAGAAGAAACTGGGGCAAATAGGGTTAAGTGACTTGGCCAGGGTTACACAGATAGAGGCCAGATTTGAACTCTGGAAGATGAGTCTTCTTGACTTCCAGTCAAGTGCTCTATGCAGTATAGCACCCCCTAGCTGCTCAAACACCACATATCATGACCCCATGTGATATAATGACCTAAGACCAATCTTCTTCCTCCTACAGCAGGGCTTCTTAAACTTTTTCCACTCATGACCCCTTTTCACCCAAGAAATTTTTACACGACCATGGGTATATATTATATTAAATAGGTTTACAAATAAAACATTTACTGCCAAATTTTTAGCAATCCCCACATTCAGTTATGTGACCCCCTATGGGGTCTCAACCCACAGTTTAAGAAGTTTTGGACTGGGGCAGCTAGGTAGCACAGAAAAAAAAAGAAGTTTTGGACTAGAGCAAAAACTGGGGATTATTGCTGTCATTGATCTTCTTCCCTGACCCCCTTGACTATGGCTCCCAATACTGACCTAAGCAAATCGAGAAACGTCCTGATGTTGTGGAATGTTGAATTCTGAGTTAAAAGATATGGATTCAAATCCTAACTATGCTTCCTAGCTATGTGACCATGAGGTAAAGCATTAACTCCTCTGCCTTCAGTAGCTTCACTTGTAAAATGAGGGGACTGGACTCAACCCTCTCTAAGTGTTATTCTAGCTTGAACTGCGTGATCTGACGTGATCTGTGAGTGTCTGTGTGCATCATTATGCACGTGCAAGGCCATGACTATGGACACACAATTAAGTGTTGAGTATGAGTGAGCAAACTACCGTGTGTGTGTGTGTGTGTGTGTGTGTGTATGTGTGTGTGTATATGTGTGTATATGTGTGTATGCCTCTTGGGATAGTGCTGGGGGTAGAGGAGAGAAAGGGAAGAAGGGGAGAGAGAGAGAAATAGAGACAGAAACAGAAGAAAGAAAAGGGAGAGGGAGGGAGGAGGGAGAGAGAAAAACAGAGGGGGAACAGGGGAGACAGAGAGTCAGAGGAAAGAGAGAGAGAAGGAGAGAAAAACAGGAAAGACAGAGAGAATGAAAGGAAAAGAATGAGGAAGAGCAGGGGTGAAGAGAGAGGACAGGACAGAGACTGAGAGAGACACAGAGAGGGGTGAGGGAAGAGACTAGCTATACAAACAGCCGCTGTCATTGGCTTTCTCCTCATTCATAGTCCATCCCATGATGATTACTTTTCTGTCTCCACCCAGAGTGTTTCCTGCAGAGATCCAAGTGCCTTCCCTAAAGAGCCCAATGTCCCAGCAGTGTCACAGGAGTCCCAGCCAACTGTCTACCTCAAAGCCTGGATGATCGGATCCTTGATTTTTCTCTTGGGTGAATTTCAAAGAGATCAGATTTCTCTTTTTAAAAAATCTTAGTAGAGATCTCTCCATCTCTTTCTCTCAGCCCAAAATCATGGGTCAGGCATCACTGGCACCTTTGTCTTGGGTTATGATTTCTTCCTTAAGTCCTTGGGCCATTAGAAATCTTAAAGCGGGGGCGGCTAGGTGGCACAGTGGGATAAAGCACCGGCCCTGGATTCAGGAGTACCTGAGTTCAAATCCGGCCTCAGACACTTGACACTTACTAGCTGTGTGACCCTGGGCAAGTCACTTAACCCCCATTGCCCTGCTTAAAAAAAAAAATCTTAAAGCAGGTGCCTAGCCTGAACTCACCCTAACCCACACTTACCAAAGCTTCCTTCATATTGAAAAGTCAAGGCTGCCTCTACTATTAAGTGCCTAGTATATTTTTTCAGCTGTGTCCGACTCTTTGAGACCCCATTTGGTGTTTTCTTAGCAGAGAGATTGGAGTGGTTTACTATTTCCTTCTCTAGTTCATTTTACATATGAGGAAACTGAGGCAAACAAGGTGAAGTGACTCATCCAGGGTCACACAGCTAGTAAGTATCTGAAGCCAGATTTGAACTCCTAAAGATGAATATTCCTGATTCCAGACCCAACACTCTATCCACTTCATCACCTAGGTGCCCCACCTAGGACATAGTTGACACTTAATACATACTCATTGATTGGTTGGTTGCTAGATTACTTGTGATAGTCACCACTGTAGGATAAGCTTCCGTGTTTTGCAGCATTCTCAGATTCTAAGCTCCAGAATCTCATTAAATTTAATTCAATAGAAATTAGCTGTGTATGTATATATATATATGCATATATGTGTGTATAAATATATATGCACATTTATAATGGGATTTATATGGGTTATCTCACTTGGTCCTCACAACAACCCTGGGAGGTAGATATTATCATTACCCCCATTTTATAGTGGAGGTAAATGAAGCTTAGAGATGCTATATGCCCAGGATCACATAGTTATCAAGTGCATTTGGCAGGATTCAAACCGAGGACTTTCCTGACTCCATGTCCAGCCTTCTATCCACTGTGCTGCCTAAACTGACCTAAATTTAATAGGTCCAATTGTAGAGTGAGCTGAGGCTGGCTCCTGGGCTCTCAGGTAGATCCTGAGCTCCTAAATTTAATTCAATATAATTCAACAGGAATAAATACATTGTGTTTCTTTTGTGTGTCAATCAGTAAGCATTTGTTAAGAACCTACTAAGTGTCAGGCACTGTGTTAAGCCCTGGAGATTCAAAGGAAGGCAAAAACAGTCCCTGGCTTCAAAAAACTCCTGGCCTAATGGGGGAGAGAACCTGCAAATAACCCCCCCCCAAATAAACTAGAGGTGGGATAAGATGCATTTTGTATATCTTTTGATGTGTGCACATTGTCTCTATAGACTGAATGTGAGTTCCTTGAGTACAGGGACCATTTGGGCTTCTGTCCTTATGTCCCTGCATCTGGCACAGTAACAAGAATGTTGTCATAGTTTAATAAATATTTCTTGATTGATAGATTGAAGATAAGACAAAGCATCACCTAGCAGATAGATCAGGAAGCTTTGGAATCAGGAAGACCTTGCTTCAGATTCTCCTTCTGATGTGTGATCCTGGGTGAGTCACTTAACCTCTTGGGGTCGCCAGACATTTAGGAGTCTAGGTTTACAATGGAGCTGATGAGATGCATGGGAGATAGTATGACATCACTTGTTAGAACCCTTCCACCCCACCCTACCCCAACAAAAGGGCCAGGGACTGTGCTAGGGGTTGGGGATACAAAGACAAAGACCAAAATGCCCCCTGCCATGAAGGGGCTTACAGTTTACTAAATGTGTACACAATTGTAATGGAGGTCTGGCCATTGAGAACTCAGCCCTGAGGGCATGGACAGTGTACTTTTGTACCTATGGCTGTGCTCCGGTTCTCTGTGCAGGGCTGTGGTTCACCCAGTTTCTCTGCTGTGTTCTGGGCTTCCCCAGTTAGGCAGGGGCTGCATAGCAGCCACCCCCATCCCCACCCCACCCCCCAACCTTGAGCACCCTGGATTCTTCAGCTCTCTGGGAAGAGGAAGCAGCAAGGAAAGCTCATTTCCAGGGAGTTGGTGATTCAAGAAGAATGACTAGCATTTTCAAGATTTAATTCAGTACCTTGTGATCCAAGGAGACAGCAGGCCACTGAGCCCCCTTCAGACAGACAGAAAGATCTCTCTAGGCTCCTAGCAGCTGGGGCATTATTTCCTGGGCTGTATTTCCTGACTGTGTCAGGCTGTGCAGGGCTGGAAAGTCAACCTAAGGTTTTCTTTTCCCCTTTGAGAAGTAAATGGCCTAACTTTCCACAGGAACAATTGCCACAGCTGGTGGCTATTATATCCCCCTTTCCCTCCGAAAACTCAAGTAGAATACTCTCTACCATGAAGAGCTTCAAGGATTTTTCCAAAATCTTCAGAAGGAAAATGGAGAGAAAAGAGGGAGAGAAAAGTGGCCAAGAATTGGGAATTCTGGAAGAATTCCCTGTCACCCAGGCTTACCAAAGGCATCTGGACCAGGGTGCCCATCCCCCAATCAACAGCCCCACCAACCAGGAGGAGCCAGATCTCTGGGGCATCAGCTGATTCCAAGTCTTTGATGAACCATTGGAGCTAGAATAAACACTCTCTAGCTTATGAACATTAAAGGAGATCTATCAAAGGTACCTGTCTGTGGTATGACAGCAAAATAGCCATGATGGATTTAGAGAAAGCATCCAGGAAGATCAGGCCAAGGCTTCCAAATGAAATGCCTAAAGCCCCTCCCGTGGGGAGTTCAGGGATGGAAGGAAGAGTCAGGGTCTCCAAAGAGCTGAAGGGGTGAGTCAAGCAGTACAGACAGAGAAAACACAAGACCCTGTACTAGGCACCGTAAGGAGGCAGAGCTGGGATGTAGCAAACCCAGGCCTGCCCTCAAGTCACTTATGGTTATAATGTCTTAAGGTTATGACATCCAGCAATAGGCCTTTTTTAAATTTTTTTTTAGTGAGGCAATTGGGGTAAAGTGACTTGCCCAGGGTCACACAGCTAGTAAGTGTTAAGTGTCTGAGGCTGGATTTGAACTCAGGTATTCCTGACTCCAGGGCCAGTGCTCTATCCACTACACCACCTAGCTGCCCCCAGCAATAGGCCTTTTAAAAAAACAACTTTTATTGATATTTTTTATTTTTACATAATGGCCATTTCCAGTTAGAGCCCTCCCTGTCTTTGCCCTCAGGAAGCCCTCCTTGGAACCAAAAGATCCAAAACAGAAAATAAAAATAAAATTAGTTGTCTGACAACATTGTACAGACTTCAACACCCTGCCATAAACAACTCACCCCTGAGAAAACTAGAGAGACCAGTGAGAAGCTTGAAGACAATGATGAGAGCTCTTGATGAAAGTAGATAGAGCTAATGGGTATATTCAAACAATGAGAAGCAATGGGATTAGTCTGGGCAGGCTTCCTGGAGGAAGAGAAATTTAATCTGAGTTTTGAAGATGGGGAAGAGGAAGGCTGTTTCCTAGTATAATTGGTCAGATGGCCTCTCAGCATTCAGACAACTGCAAAACTCACTGGTGTCTTCACCCAGAGCTTCTGAGATGAGAAGCAGCTGTAAGAACTGGCACCCTGAACAGGATTTTAACTTCTCAAACCCTGAAAATGCTTCCTCTTTCCCCAAGAGAACAGGGCCAGGGCAGTGGAGGGCTGGACTCTCACTCCTCCTGTCTTCCAGCTGGGGGGCAGCTGTGCTTCTTCAACCATGAATTCTGCCCCTCCTCCTAACACCTGTGCACCTGAACCAAAAGCTGCTGCTGTAATGATGATAAAAGTGCAGCAGACACATCTGAGGGCTGGAAACAGAGCAGAGCCATAAATTCATCTGCATCTGTGGGGAATTGAGGAAAAGGGGAAGGGAGACCAAGACAGGGGGAAAAAACAGACAGGGAGAATCAGCCAGACTCCCTCAGCACCACAGCCAGCGCAGACAGCAGGTAAGATGGGACTCAAACCAACACTTGAGCTCTTTCTTTAGGAAATGGTCTCTCCTAAGGGTGCAAAGCCTTTTGCTTTCCCCAGGGAGAATTCCCCCTGCCTCCTTGGGACCTAGAAGGCTCAAATCAATAGCATTACATCAATCCAAATTCCAAGGGAATTCAGAGGTCCAACTCATAATAATAAGGATAGATAATAGAAAGTGATGAGAAAGAGCCCACTGCCTCTAAGGGAGCCTATTCCATGTGAGGATGGCTCAAATCATTAGGAAGTTTGATTTTCTTTTGAGTTGCTTTCCTGATATTGAGCCTAAATTTGTCTTCTGACAACTTCCACACATCGCTTCTAGTTGTACCCTCATGGACCAGACAAAACATTGTCTAATCGCTCTTCCATATGACAGCTTTTCAATTACTTCAAGTCAACTATCATCTCCCCCTGAGTATTCTCTTCTCCAGGCTAAACATCCCTCACTCCTTCAGCCTAGTGTTGTGTAGTATCACGAGGTGCATCAGGGAGGCAGAAAATATCACCATTAATCCCAGGGCTTAGTGTAACAAGGGAAGGATCAGGGCATTGGGGGCCAGGGAACAAAGGTTGGACCTAGAGAATGAGCACACAGCTGCCATGAGGCAGGTTTTAAGTGCAAGGTTTGGTTTTATTTCCCCTCCCCCAACCCCAATACATTATGCAGCCAAACTGCATAGAGAACCCGAGCTAAGGCTGTTCTTAGAGGATTTGGCCAGATGTTTCACAGGCACTTCCAAAGGAATGGCCAAAGACATTCCCTAAGTCAACATCTCTTGTCTCACTACCCTGAACAGTAATCCTGGAGGTTCAAGCTACTGTGATCCAATTTCCTGCCACCCCAAACAGAAAGAAAGAAGGAGGGAAGGAGGCATAGAGGGAGGGAAGGGACAATAAGAAGCAATCAGGGAGCAGCTAGATGGCGCAGTGGATAGAGCACCGGCCCTGGAGTCAGGAGTACCTGAGTTCAAATCCAGCCTCAGACACTTAACACTTACTAGCTGTGTGACCCTGGGCAAGTCACTTAACCCCAATTGCCTCACTTAAAAAAAAAGAAAGAAAGAACAAAGAAGAAGAAGAAGAAGCAATCAGGCCATGGGCAGCCCCCCAAGTCCATCCCAAGAAGGCATTTAGAGAAGGGGGACTGGAGCAGGGGAGAGCTCAGGGACCCAGCCCAGTGGGACTCACAGGGCAATGTGATGGATGTGACCACAGAGACACAAACAAACCCAAAATAGTCTCTCACACGGCAATCACAGCTCTGGGTTGTAATTAAGCCCCAGCCATTAGGAGCTACTTAAGGAAAACCCGTCACCATCGCTCATCATAGGCAGCAGCAAGTGGTGGTGGCTGGAAAGCTTCATGCTTTTCTGGGGACACACTCCCACTCCCTCACCCAGCCCACTCCTCTCCTTGGGCTTCAGCCCCATTGAAGCAAATGCCCACTCTGAAAAGATAAGTCCTGAAGAATGATGTGAGCAATGCCCAACTACTAGAGGAGAGATGGACCCAGAGTCCAAAGACCTGGCTTCTGGTCCCACTTTTGGGCATGTTCTTTCACTACGCTGAGCCTCAATTTCCTCATCTGTAACAGAAGGAGGTTGGGCTCCGTGTTTCCTCAGCTCCCTGCCTATGACAAACCTCACAGAGAAGGAACCTTTCCTTTGGCTTTTTCCCTCTCCATCACCCAGTCATCTATAATGCTTATTTATGAGGCAGTGGACCCGGAGTCAGGAAGTCTTGAGTTCAAATCCTACCTCAGACACTTACTAGCTGTATGATCCTGGGCACATCACAACCTCTGTAAGCCTGCTTCCTCAACTGGAAAATGAGGATAATAAAGCGTTGTTGTGAGGACCAAATGAGATACTATTTGTAAAAGCACTTAGCAAAGTCCACGGCACATGTTATATGTGCTGTATAAATGTTGATTTTCTTCCCTGCTTAATGAAGCCTTCCTTAATCAATAGGAAGTGAGGCAGCATGTCCCTTCCTTGACCTAGTAACAGCACACTGTTGTGTGGGCTTTCCATCTTCTTGTATCAAGGCAAATAGAGTATTGTCACGCCCACTTTACCCAGGAGAAATGAAGCCCAGGAAGATCAGGTGACTTGATCAAGGTCCCCCAATACTGATGACATAGCCATGGCCATTTTCACTCCCTTACTCAGTAATCTCCAGTGGCTCCCTATTACTCCAGGATCAAAGACAAAATCTTCCATTTGGCATTTAAAGCCCTTCACAAAAATTAGCCCCTTCCTCCGCTTTCATCCATGGTATCATCTGACAACACTGGCCCTCTCCGTTTTCCCCACATGTGACACTCCCTATATGGAGCCTGCATTTGCATTGGCTTTCTCTCCTGCCTGTCCTCCCTCCTCCCTTTGGCCTGTTCACCTTCCAGAACCAGATCCCTTATGCCCAGCATCCCTTCCCATGGCCTAGCCAAGCCCAGAGTCACCCATGATGACCTGGAAAGGACATGCAGAATCCCTCTCCCAGCATGGCCTCAGGCCGGGGCTGGCACATCAGAGGTCTGGCTCAGGCCTGATCTCTCTCTCCTCCTCCCCTCTTCCCACCCCCAGGCCTCCTGCAGCTGCATGAGCACTAATCCAGGCATGAGGTTAATAACACACAGTAATAGTGTATGGGTTCCAAGCACCATCAATTGAATTCATCTATAGCTAGCTAGCAAGCTGAGGCTCCAAATGATCAATCTTGTCAAAATGCGGAGCTCATTTCATTCCTCCCCAATGCAAAGAGGACGTGATTTAGAATGCTGTTCTAAGGAGAGATGATCTGGATCCCTCCAATCAGCCAGAAAAGATAAACAGAACTATCGAAAAGCTATTTGAAAGGCAGGCAGGATTCAAAGCCTGAGTTTTAGAATGTGGTACCAAAGGATGTCTGGGAAGGAAAGAAGGGAGAGAGAGAGGGAGAGGAAGGAAAGGAGCAAAGAAGGAAGGAATGGAGAGAGGAAGGAAGGAAGGAAAGAAGGAAGGAGGGAAGGAAGGAAGGGGTGGAGGGAGGGGAGGGAGGAAGGAAGGGAGGGAAGAAGGGAGCAAAGGGATGGAGGGAGGGAAGAGGGAAGAGGGAGGAGGGAGGAAGGAAGGAAGGAGAGATGAAGGAAGGAAGGAGAGATGAAGGAAGGAAGGAGAGAGGGAAGGAAGGCAAAAGGGGGAATGGGAAGTGAGGGAGATCAGAAGGCACTTATCAGGGATGGTCGGGAGGCCTGCATCATGCCCCCACTTACCAAGCTTCCCCATATATGCCCACAGCACAGTCCCCATCCAATTCCCTGGACAAAGCCCGACAAACGTCCTCTCCAGGGAAGGGGAAGACAGAAGGTACCAAACAGCCCATCTCAGAAGCTCTGACTGGAGAATGACACAGTTATAATAACTAAGCCTCACATGGCACTTTGCAGCTAAAGCATGTTCCCATTCTTTCTGTCATTTGATCTTGGGGAACACCCTTCATTGTGCATCAGGTTGGTATCATTCCCATCATGAATATGAGGAAACTCATGCCCAGAGAAATTAAGGCCCTCGATTTTGTATTCATATCCCCTGTGCTTAGCACCATGCTTGGCACATAGGAGCACAAACACTTTTCCATTCATTCATTCATTCATTCATTCATTGTCCCAGGTCAGGTATTCAATCAGTAGCAGATGGGGTGCTGTAGAATCCAGTTTTCCTCACGACCAGTATGTGTGTGCCTGAGCAAGGGGGTGGGGAGATTAATGGGAAAGGGACTCTTCTTTGGATGAGTGTGCTGGGGGCGGGGGGGGGGGGGAGAGCAGCAGGAGATGCCTGGCCTTGGATTGGCCGTGTCACCAAGATAAAGTATGAGCAAACACACATGATTTAATAATCTTCCTGCTGTCCTTTGCCTTCTCTCTTCCCCAAGTCAAATATCTTTCACTACAGCTTTTCAGATATTTGAGAACAACCATCATGTCATCCCCACCCCAATCCCAAGCCTTCCCTTCTCCAGGATAAACACCCCCAGTTCCTTGGGCTATTTCAAGAGGTCTACTAGGGAGGGAAGCAGAAAATATGCTATTAGGCAAAAGGCTTGGGAAGGGATGCCATCCAAGCCCTGCAAACACTGGAGGCAAGAACAATATGTGGGGAGATAAAGGACCGTAGTGGGGAGAACATATTGGATTCACAGAATCTGGACCATCTCAGGAAGCCAAACTCAGTGATGCAGGATCATTTACCTGAAATTTGAAGCCAATAAGGTTTAGATATAAACCCCTTGGAGGCCCAGGAGCAAAGACCAAGGAAGCAGCCTGTACTACAGATTCTTCTCTATGCCCATCCTTGGCAGTCCTCACAAGACTGGGGATCTAGGCTGTGGGAGGCTGAGCACACGCACCAGCCCCACCCCAACAACACAGTCATTTGACACCTCTGCTAGAAGACATTAGTCTGTGCTGGGATGAGATGAAGGAAGCAAGGAACCCATGTCAGGCCAGCCTGAACATGACAGAGAGGTCAGATTGAACCTAGAGATTGGCCAACCTGCAGCTAGGGAACTCAGCGTTCTCTCTGAGGATGGAGAGCCAAAGTCTCCCCAGCCAGAGAAGGAAGCAGCTGGAGACAAAGGTTTTGGCGGACAACTCAACACATCCAATTAATGAGTTATTACAGGGGACGTTGTGATGGCAGGAGGAGGAATGAAATAGGACAGAGTCAAATCAATTCCATTCGATAGCATCTGTGGAGTGTGAACTAAGTTCCGGACCCTGTGCTGGACACAATGGGAATATACAAAGATGAAGAAAGCACCATCCCTGCCTTCAAGGAATTTATAGTCCAGGGAGGGTAGTTAAGGAAAGGAGGTCAAATTCACTCACACACACACAATTCATAGCATAATAGACGATCAAAATCCCAATACTCACCCAAAAACACTATAGTAGAAGACAATATAATTCATGCAAAGAGAGGCATAAATAAAATGCTAAGAGGCATCAGAGAAGGGGTAGGTAGCTTCTGCCTAAGAGAGGAGCAGAGATTAGGGAAGACTGTAAAGCCCATAAGGGATGGGACTGTGCTGTTTTGCATGAGATGAGCACCAGGCCCTAGGAATGGCAATGCCCCCCAGACTAGTCCTGCTTCAAGTCCAGTCCTCAAAGCCATCACTGAGGAGGTAGGTCCTGTGCAGAAGGGGCTGCCCATCTTTGCCAGCCAACACACACAGGTGAGCCAGTCTCGCTGAGGTATTAAGA
Source organism: Dromiciops gliroides (assembly GCF_019393635.1). Taxonomy (NCBI): domain Eukaryota; kingdom Metazoa; phylum Chordata; class Mammalia; order Microbiotheria; family Microbiotheriidae; genus Dromiciops; species Dromiciops gliroides. Next base: position 38,241,814 of record NC_057862.1, on the reverse strand, counting down.
GCCCCTGGAGGAGAGATAGGAGGCAACTTAAGCCAATAAAGTCAAAACAACCACCACCAACACCACCTTGACCACTGTGAGGGCCAAATTTAATATATGGAGAGTTAATTGAGTGGCTCACCATAATATTGGGATCCCAGAAATAATGAGGGACCTCTAGAGTTATGAGAATACAGTGCTGCTCAAAGGTAATCAAAAGAAAGAGTAATAAGAAAAGGAAGGGGTCAGCAGTGTCAAGTTCCAAAAAGATCACCAGATTTAGAGGATCAAGAAGTCACAGGTGGGGGGCAGCTAGGTGGCTCAGTGGATAGAGCATTGGCCCTGGAGTCAAGAGTACCTGAGTTCAAATCTGACCTCAGACACTTAACACTTACTAGCTGTGTGACCCTGGGCAAGTCACTTAGCCCCAATTGCCTCAAAAACAAAAGAAAACAAAAAAAGAAGTCACAGGGGAACTTCATGAGATATTTCATTTGACTAAAACTTCTTAACTTTTTTTCATGTGAAGAATATGTAGGTTAGTCTAGAGAAGCCTATGGACCTTTTCTCAAGCAATATCAATCTCTTTTACTAGATCTCCATCCAAATCACACCCTCTAATCATAAGTAGCCCACAAAGCTCTGTCATAAGCCTTCTTCTCCTCTTTTCTTCTCCCTCTATACTACTTTACTTGGTGATCTCATCATCTCCCATGGATTTAATTGCCCTCTCTATGCTGACATTCTCAAATCTTCCCCACCTTCGCCAACAGCTCTGCTGACCTTCAGTCTCACAGCTCTAACTGCCTTTCAGACATTTCAAACTGGATGTCCGATAGACATCTTAAACTCAACACATCCCAAATGATTCATTATCTTTCCCCCTAAACCCTCTCCACTCCTAAGTTCCCTATTGTTGTCAAGGGCAACAACTCTCCTAGTCCCTCAGGCTCGAAACCTAGGCAGCTCCTCACTATTTCTCACCCTTGAGATCCAATACGTAGCCAAAACCTGCTGATTTCACCTCTGCAACATCTCTCCAATATTCCCCCTTCCCTCCTCGAACACTGCCACCACCTGGCGCAAGCCCTTATCCCCTCACACCTGAACTACTGGGATCACTGCTGGTGGGTCTACCTGCTTCAAGTCTCACCACACTCCCATCCATTCAGCCTCCAAAATGTTTTTCCTAAATCTCAGTTATGACCATGTCATCTCTCTCTTCAGTAAACTCCAGTCTTTGCTATTGTCTCCAGGATGGAGTACAAAACCCGCCATTTGTGGTTCAAAGTCCTTCACAATCTACTGCCCTCTCACCTTTCCATTCTTATACTGTACCCCCCCCACCCCCCGCCACATGCTCTTGGATCCAGGTCGACTGGCTTCCTCATTGTTCCATGAACAAAACACTGCATGTCTCAGTTCCAGGCGTTCTGTGACTGTTCCGCGTGCCTGGGTCTCCATACTTGAGTCTCCTGACCAATGCTCTGTACTTTCCACACCATGGTAGGGACCCAACCATAGGGAACCTCGGATTCCAAGCAGAGAAGTGTGACCTTTTCCTTCAGCAATGGTGAAGATTTTCAAGCAGCAAAGTGAGGCAGTCCGAGCTGTGCATTAGGAAGGCTGATCTATGCATGAGTCAGGAGGGTTGATAGCAAAGAATGGACGCTGGGAGAACATCTAAGACACTTAAAAGAATCCAGATGATATATAATGAAAAGCCAAGGGTGGTGGTGGTGTGGATGAAAATTAAGGACTGAATTCCACAGATACCTAGGAGGTAGGACCAACAGGCCTTGAGGGTAGATTATTTTAATGTGAGGGACAAAGAGAAAAGGATTCAAATATGGCTACAAGGTTTCTAGGATGGGTGACTCAAAGAGTTGAGAAGTCATTAAGAGAAATGGGAAGGGGCAGCTAGGGGGTGCAGTGGATAGAGCACCAGCCCTGGAGTCAGGAGGACCTGAGTTCAAATCTGGCCTCAGCCACTTAACACTTACTAGCTGTGTGACCCTGGGCAAGTCACTTAACCCCAATTGCCTCACTTAAAAAAAAAGAGAGAGAAATGGGAAAATCTTGAGGAGGAGCAGGTTTAGAAGAAAGATAATAAGCTTTATTTTTGACCTTCTGAGTTTAAGGTGCCAGTGGAACATCCAGGTAAGGATTTTGGCTAGACAGTTGGATAGATGACTCTTGGAGAGAAAATGGAGGTGAAGCTACAGGTCCATTAATAATAGTGACAGTTGATGTCTTTGGAGTGAAAATCTCCAAGGAAGAAAAATAGTGCAGAAAAGAGGGTCAGTGACAGAGCTTGGGGACTGGAGAAGAGGAGGCAGAGAAAGAGGAACATTTATAGAGGTAAAAGAAGCAGGAAAGTATGGTGTCATAGAAATCAAAGAAGGAGAGTATCTAATTGATGGGTCATTTTCCCATTCTTCTTTTGTGCCAAGACATCTCTCCTGTTCCTTTACAGAGGTAGGGATCTATGGCTATGGGCCTTTGCATATAACATCAGACTTTGATTGGTTTTTCTGAGCTTTTTCTCTTCTCCTCTTGACAGGAAGAAGGAAAAAGACACAATGGGACATGTAGGTGACATAAAAAAAAAATTTGAAAATTTTTAAAGAGGAGGAATCTAGGTAGTGAAGTGGATAAAGCACCAGCCCTGGATTCAGGAGGATCTGAGTTCAAATCCAGCCTCAGACACTTGAGACACTGACTAGCTGTGTGACCCTGGGCAAGTCACTTAACCATCATTGCCCTGCAAAAAAAAAAATCTTTTTTTTGTTTTGTTTTTGTTTTTGTTTTTTTAGTGAGGCAATGGGGGTTAAGTGACTTGCCCAGGGTCACACAGCTAGTAAGTGTTAAGTGTCTGAGGCAAGATTTGAACTCAGGTACTCTTGACTCCAGGGCCGGTGCTCTATCCACTGCGCCACCTAGCCACCCCAAAAAAAATTCTTAAAGAGGACTCAGTGGTCATCGATATCAAGTGTTTCCAAGAAATGTCAATAATAGCTCCCATTTATATACTAATTTGGGGCTTACAAAGCATTTTAGGACCAAGAGCCTAAAGGACCTCCAACCCTCTCATTTTTCAAATGTGGAAGCTGAAGTATCTACAAGGAGATCAAGTGACTTGCCCAAGGTGACACAGGCAGTATCAGAGGTGGCATCTGAGCCCAGGTTGTCTGACTCTAGAGCCCTGGCTCTTGCCTTTCTCTGCTGCCTTGAGTACAGGATCTCATTGAGTCCTGGCAACAACTTGGTGAAGTAGGAACTAGTTACTAATCCCCTCAATTTTAGTGACTTTCCACAGTTGCTTATCTCCAATTGATCCTGTCCATAGCTGGTTTGTACATGGTTGTTTGTATGATGTTTGTATGATGTCCCCCTCATTAAGACTGAGTTCCATTTTCAGCAATACACTGACCTAATACAATCCCAAAGGACTAATGATACTCCCCTCCTCCAAAGAAAGAACTGAGATTGATGGAACACAGACTGGAATATGCTATTTTTCACTTTCATTTTTTTCTTTTATTCATGTTTTCTTGTTCAAAATTACTAATACAGTAATGTTTTACACAATTGCACATGTATAACCCATATCTGATTGCTTACCATCTGGGAGGGGGAGGGAGGGAAGAAGGGATAGGATTTAGAACTCAAAACTTTAAATTAAAATGTTTACTTTTTTAAAAAGACAGTGAGTTCCTTGAGAGCAGGGACTGTCTGTTTTACCTTTCTTTGTATCCCCTGCAATGGGCAGTGCCTGGAACACAGTTTGTTTTTTTGTTGTTGTTGTTATTGTTTGTCCTTTGTTCCCAAAGAGGACCATGACATCAGGGTGTTGTCACAACTTGCAGTGAATTAAGTTTAAGTGAGGGAGGGCTGCGCAAGGTCACCAACCTCACTTTTTCCTTCAAAACCATCTTGGTTCAGTGGCAAAATATACATCAAGACAACTGGAAATGGTCCTGGGTGTTTAAGGCAATTGAGGTTAAGTGACTTGCCCAGGGTCACACAGCAAATAAGTGTCTGAGGTCAGATTTGAAGCCAGGTCCTTCCAAATTCAGAGGCACACAGTAGGCACTTAATAAATGCTTACTGACTGCCTGACTGACTACTATCCTCATATTACAGATGAGGAATGGGAGACTCAGAGTGATTTGTTCAGGGTCACACCCCTAAGGAATGCCTAAGGTAGGATTTGAACACAGGCCTACCTGATTCAAAGTCCCAAATTCTATCCTCTATACCATATTTCAAAGAACATGAAGATTGTGAAAAGATCATAGGTTTTGGTGATTACGGAGTGGATGGTGATTTTAGAGAAATCTGGATCTCTCCAAGAGTGATAGGAAAGCAAGCCCAGATTACCATGGGTGCAAGGAGGAATAGGGGATGAGGAGGTAGAGTTTTCAGATGTAGACTACTCCTTGTCAAAACTGAGTGGTAAATAAGCAAAAGATGAGACCCTGGACAAGTAACTTAACCTCTATGCAACTCACATTTTTCATCCACAAAATGAGGATAGGAAACAGCACCTGTGCCCCAGTGTTGCTGTAAGAATCAAATGAGATCCTGTAGCTTATCGGGGAAAATATTTTTATAGGCATAGTTTTCTATTTTTAGACAAGGTGAGGACTGCACATAGCTATAAGAGTAAATAAAGAGGGGGCAGCTAGGTGGCACAGTGGATAAAGCACCAGCCCTGGATTCAGGAGGACCTGAGTTCAAATCTAGCCTCAGACACTTGACACTAGCTGTGTGACCCTGGGCAAGTCACTTAACCCCAATTGCCCCACAAAAAAAGAGTAAATAAAGAGAGACTACTGGAAATAAAGGAGGATGAAAAAAGAGAAAAGAGGTGATTAAGAATGCAAAGTCCCGGGGGCAGCTAGGTGGCACAGTGGATAGAGCACTGGCCCTGGACTCAGGAGTACCTGAGTTCAAATCCGGCCTCGGACACTTAACACTTACTAGCTGTGTGACCCTGGGCAAGTCACTTAACCCCAATTGCCTCACTAAAAAAAAAAAAGAATGCAAAGTCCCAGAGAAATTGTGAGGGGATAGGCAACAGGTAGAAGAGTAACACTGGAAAGGGAAAAAGACATCTTTTTCTTCTGAAACAGAAGAGGCTGAATAAAGATAATGAAGAATGTTGATGCATGAATAAGGGGAGCTGAGGGAGGTCAGGTCATAGGGTCTCAATATTCTCAGTGAAGGAGGAAGTGATAGCATCATGTGAGTTCAAATCCAGCCTGAGACACTTACTAGCTGTGTGACTTTGGGCAAGTCACTTAACCCTTTTTCCTTCAGTTTCCTCATCTGTAAAATGAGCTAGAGAAGGAAATGACAAACCACTCCAGTTCTTTGCCAAGAAAACCCTAAATGGGGTCACAAAGAGCCAGATACAACTGAATAGCAACAAAAAACCCACCCTGAGCCCCACATAAAAGTACTAGCAAACCTGAGGCAATAGAAGCTTTCTGTGTCTAATACTGGTCATTGTTCACATTCATATAATGTGGAATACCAAAAGGAATTACCAGCCCTGATAACTCGAGGAGATGGAGAAAATAATTAGATTTATCATCAGTTTTACAGGATACTCACTGTTGACAAGAATATGGGAAATAAGATTATTTCTCCAGCCCTACCACAGATTGTGAGCCAGCTAGAGTGTATGACTCGGGGGTGGCTAGGTGGTGCAGTGGATAAAGCACTGGCCCTGGATTCAGGAATACCTGAGTTCAAATCCAGCCTCAGACACTTGACACTTACTAGCTGTGTGACTCTAGGCAAGTCACTTAACCTCCATTGCCCTGCAAAAAAAAAAAAAAAATAGAGTGTATGACTCGATCCTGGTGGAGCCCACAGATGTTTTCAGTACCAATCCAGCTTTTTTAGAGATGTCATCTTCAAGTTCCAGGCACCAAGACTGAGTATCAGACTTAAAGGATGAATGATACTAATAATCCTTCCCAGGTCATAAAATTGAAAGGAGAGGGGATTGAAGAAAGAACCTCACAGGCACCAGATTCTGCCATACCTCCAGCTATTGTCAAAGCCTACAGGAGTGCAGCTCTTTACTATTTACAAATCATTTTCTCACAACAACTCTAGGAGGTACATAGCAGAAGTACCATTATCCTCTATCTTAGTGAAGGAAAAAAGGAAAATTACAAATGTTGAAGGGGCTATGGGAAAAGAGGTGCATTAATGCCCCGTTGGTGGAGCTCAGAATTGGTCCAGCTATTCTGGAAAGTAATATAAAACTGTGCCCCCAAAGTCACTAAATGATGTCTACCTTCTGACCCAACCACAACCACTACTAGAGCTACTCCCAAAGACAGCAGAGAAAGGAAAATGATCCATTTGCAAGCATGCGCCCACACACACACTCACACTCTTTCTAGTAGTTCCTTTTGTAGTGGCAAAGAACTAGAAACTAAGGAGGAACCCATTAAGTGGATCATGGCTGAACGAATTATGGTTCAGGAGGGTAATGAAATGCCACTGTGCCATAAGAAACGAAGAAGAGAACCATTTCAGAAAAACTTGGGAAGACTTATGTGACATGATGCAGGGTAAAGGGAGCAGAAGCAAGAGAACTATGTAGACAGTAACAACACTGTAAACAAAAACAATTTTGAAAGGCATAAGAACAACACGGTTGCATGATTCCAGAGCCTTAATAATAAGGAATGCTACCCAGCTCCTGACAAAGAGGTGGTGGACTCAGGGTACAGACTGAGATATTTATTTTTTTTTTTGGATATGGCCAATGAGGACATTTGTTTTGCTTGACTACACACATATATTATTGCCTTTCCTTTCAAATGGAGAAAATAAATTAAAAATAGATAAATGAATGAATAAGTGAATATATGAATAAATGGATGAATAAACAAAAGAATAAATAAATAAATAGATAAATAAATAAATGGATGAATAGAAACAAATAGAGAAGAGTGGGAAGGAAAGGGAATCCATAGTTTTTAAATGAGATGCACCATCGATTTGGAGCCGAAAGGGATCAAGAAGTTATTGAGTTTAATCCACAATTGAAAAGGTATTCCCTCTACAACATCCCCAAAAAGTGATGGACCATCCAGCCTCCACTTCTGTGACAGAGAACTCACCCTCTCCAGAAGCAGCCTCTTCTACTGTCCAATAGTGTCAATGTTGAGGAAGTTTTTTCTTGTGCTATGGCACCAACAGTTAGGACCCATGAATTCATTTTTTAATTGATCTTTAAGTCAACAGGTCATAGATTTGGAGTGAAGGGCTACCTTGGAGACGATCCAGTCCAAACCCTTCTCTTTATAGATGAGGAAACTGAGGCCAAGAGATGTTAAGTGACTTCCCCAAAGTCAATAGCAGAGCTAGAATTTTAACCCAGATCCTCCTACTCTGGATCCAGTGCTCTTTCTACTATACCCCGGCATTTATATGTTATCTCCTAAAGAATGCATGCTCCTTGCAGGTAGGGACTATTCTTGTTGGGCTTTGAGGGTTGGGTTGGTTTTGCTTTTGCTTTTGCCCTTTTTTGTCTCCCCAGCACTTGGCACAGCGCCTGGAACAGAGTAGGCACTTAATAAATGCTTTTTGACTGATGATACTGTGATGTTGCATGGGTATATGTCATACTTCTCCTGATAGGTCTCCCAAGGAATTGGTATGTATTTGTGTACCCCCTAAAGTCCAAAGCACACAGTTGGAAGTAGAACCCTAAAATAACTGGATTTAGGAGAAACCTTGGAGACCACCTGGCCCAAACTGGCATATAACAGATGATCAATGAATAGTGACTGACAAGCTAGTTGATCCAATCTCCTCTCTAGAGTGTCTCAGAGAGGCTCTCATAGCCCCTGGAGGTGACCGAGTGATAGGAAGCTAAAGCAATGGGGCTCTGGGTTTAGCCCAGGGATAAAAGTCATTTACTTCTCTAGATGACCCTTCATCACAACCCCACTGCATCCCTTTAGTAGAATCAAAGACTTTATCTCAAACTCCTATGTCCTCACTCAGCCCTGTCCAGCCCCATTTAATCAGTCAATCAACATCTAGTAAGCACTGATTATGTGCCAGGCACTGTGCAAATGTAAGGATCCACTTCAAATCTCATCTCATGAAGCTGTTGTTGTTTTAGTTCTTCTTTCTCAGAGAGTACCGTGACATTGAGAGGTGATGTCATGACTTGCAATAAATTGGATTTAAGTGAAAGAGGGCTGTGCAAAGTCACCAACCTCACTCTCTCCTCCAGAACCATTGGGGTCCACTGGCAAGATATATTTCAGGAGTACTGGAGATGGCCCTGGATGTTTAAGACAATTGGGGTTAAGTGACTTGCCCAGGGTCACACAGCTAGTAAGAACTTGGGGCCAGTGCTCTATCCACAGTGTCACCTAGCTGTCCTTCTCTTGTAGCTAAGAGAACCATAGAGGAGAGGAGACTCCAGGGATAATTGAGGCACCCACCCCTCCACCCCAAAAAAAGGCAGAGCCAAGAGAACTTAACCCTTGAACCCAGTTGTTGATCAGACTGAGAAAGAGCAGTAACTAGGGTATGTCAATGAGACCTTTAACCTAGGGTGTCAAAAATTTAGAGAGCACTATATTCCCTCAGGATCTAGAAGCAAATAACAACCAAAAAATCAGTTACAATAGGAAACTAGCTTTCTTCAACCACAAATCCTCAGAAGGCCACACTCTGGGTAAGGTTTTTCCAAGGCTTAAACAGTCAGCACAGAAGTCAGAGTTGATAGTGGGAAGGGACATGAAGATAAAGGAGAACATTTTTTTTTGCTTTCTGTGACACATTGATTCCTTGCCTGGAGAGAGAGAGAGAGAGAGGGAGAGAGAGAGAGAGAGAGAGAGAGAGAGAGAGAGAGAGAGAGAGAGAGAGAGAGAGAGAGAGAGAGAGTAGCTGAGATCATAGCTCCTTTTGTCTTCTATGATTCCCCTGCCATGATAATAATATAACCCTGCTCACTCATCCAGGGGGCACAGAAGAGGATCCCGGTGTCTCCAGAGGAGACCCCTCTAGTAATAATGTAAAAGATGAATTTTAAATCACTCAGACTTGTCACAATTCTCCCCTTTGCATCAGCCTTGTTCAGTTCCTCATCAACTCTCACCTTCACCAATGCAATAGCCTCCTCTTTGGTCTCAAGGGTCTCTCCTTTACAATCCATTTTTCATACAACTGCCAAAGTGATATTACTAAAGCAAAGGTCTGATCATGTGCCTCCCCTGCTCAAAAAGCTTCGATGGCTACTTATTGCTTCTGGGATGAAATACAAACTAAATAAATACAATAAATAAAATGTTTGACATTCAAAGCACTCTATAATCTCACATCAACCTACTTTTCCAGTCTTATTGCTCATAACTCTCCTTTGTGTAATCTGTGTTCTAGGTAAACTGAACTGCTTTCTCTTTCTCATTCATTAGACTCAAATCCCACCTCCATGCCTTTGAACAGGCTTCTGCCATGCATGGAATGTACTTCACCCTCTGATTTGTAAAATCCTTTCAGAGTTTGACTAAAATACCACCTTTCTTGATGCCTTCTGTCATCCATGCTCCTCTGCTCAAATGGTCCTATATTTACTTACTTTTGTACATATCAGATCCCTACAAGTAGAATGAATTGTTTAATTGTTTGTCTTTGTATCCTCCAGGATCTAACATAATATTTTGTGCATGGTAGGTGTTTAATAAGTATTTTAACTGAATTGAATATGATCATTGATAAGTCACTTCTTATCTCTGGGTTTCAATTTCCTCAGATGATGAGCATGGTTAGACTAGATGACCTCTGATGTCCCTTCCAGTTCAATCTATGGTCCTTTGGAATGAATTGAATTAGGTTAAATTGAATTGAAGTTCCCTAAGCATTATGTATGGAGAGGGGAGGTAAATTGAGCTGATCCAAGGCAGCCCAGGCCAGGAAATGCTGAGCAAAGCTGACTGAAAAGAAGTAAAACCAAATAAACTGAGCTAAGTCAAGCAAGAAAATGTGACAAGGGTTAAGCTGAGTTGAGTCAAGCAGTTTCAAGAATAGCCAAGCTAGGCTGAACTGAGTTGAGTTGATGTGGGCTAAATAATTCTGAGCAACAAGGACCAAATTCAAGTAAAATTAAACTGACCTGAGGTAAATTTGGTTTGGTAACTGGAATAACTTTGAATGAATCAATGAATTGATGGATGGAAGAATGGATAGATGGATGGATAGACGGATGGATGGATGGATGGATGGATGGATGGATGGATGGATGGATGGATGGATGGATGGATGGATGGGTGGATGGATGAAATAACCATTAAATATTTACGGTATGCAAAGCACTATATTAAGTAAATAATACAAATGAAAAAGTAAAACAGCCCTTGCTTTCAAAGGATTCACATTCTAATTCAGGGAGACAATCCATAGGGAAAGTTTTAGCTTCGGGTCAGATAGAAAAGTCTTTAGGGTCTGATGGTAAAACAAATGCTAATAATTCTTATTTAATGTCATTTCCACTGATAAAAATGAATAAGTTTCCGGGGGTGGCTAGGTGGCGCAGTGGATAAAGCACTGGCCCTGGATTCAGGAGTACCTGAGTTCAAATCTGGCCTCAAACACTTGACACTTACTAGCTGTGTGACCCTGGGCAAGTCACTTAACCCCCATTGCCCAGCAAAAAAACAAAAACAACAAAAAAAATGAATGTTTCCGATGTTGAACTATCTGACAGTGTCATGGACTTGGGTGGTAAGAATTTTCCTTTCTGGAACTTCAGAAGTTGTGTCTATAGCCCCTGGAACAGCAGTGTCCAGGCAGCATCTCCACATAGTTTGCTTCCCAGGATGATAGCTGAGGGCACTGGGCTGGAAGCAATACTATTCCCAAGGCTCTGGGCCCAGGAGCCTAGACTTTCTCCATCAGTCTAAGTGAGGATAATAGTGTCCTGTCCATGAGAAGGAAGCCCTGACTGTGGATTAAGGAACCTAGATGAATATGGGCTAGAAGATGATGATGCAATTACACTAAAGGAATAGAGCTGACTTAAAGGTTCAGACTCAATACTAAAGCAACCATCACTCTGAGATCCTTACCCTCCACTGGGCAAATTTCCTGTTCACCCCTGCCCATTAAAGTGGGACCAGGACCCCAAGAAAAATGGCTAAAGGGAAAATCCAAATCAGAGGCTAAAAAGAACAAAAGCAACAGAGAAGTAAAAGTCTGTTCAGTAAAGTGTAGCCTGAATGTAAAGAGGAAGGGGCTTGAATACAGTAACCTATAACTTCTCCCCTTTGGAGATCCTTCCTTGAATTCCTTCCTTCCAAACCTTCAGGATCCATTCCAGTGTCAAGATGGAAAGGAAGAGTAGGCTATTCTAGCAACCAAAATATAATATGGGACATGGATGATGGTCAATGGAGTCATCAAGAATGAAACCGATTTAAGGAGTTCTGAAGAATGTGTGGTGAGTATGACTTTTGCCAATAACCATGTCCCCAGTCTATTGAGTGGGACTTATTGAAGCATAAGCTGGAGGATAGAAGAATAATGGAGGGGGAGCAGCTAGGTGGTGCAGTAGATTCAGGAAGACCTGAGTTCAAATCTGACCTCATACACTTGACACTTACTAGCTATGTGACCCTGGGCAAGTCACTTAACGCCCATTGCTCTGCAGAAAGAAAGAAAGGAAGGAAGGAAGGAAGGAAGGAAGGAAGGAAGGAAGGAAGGAAGGAAGGAAGGAAGGAAGGAAGGAAGGAAGAAGAAGAAGAAGAAGAAGAAGAAGAAGAAGAAGAAGAAGAAGAAGAAGAAGAAGAATGTAGGGAACCTAGTCACTGTCACCAATGTTAAAGTTCACTGAAAGGCTATAAAAATCACTTGGACCAAGGTGAACCAATAGCTGTTATTTATCCTCAAAAAATCTTTGATAAGTTTTTGCACCAAAGGCTATTTTTAAAACTGAGTCACCAGGGAACTGGAGGAATGGTTTTGTCCTAAATGGGGAAATAGCTGAGAGATAGAAATAAAGAATGAGGGTAAAGGACTGCTTCCTTGAATGGAAAAACAAAAGTATAAATGGGAGTGTGATGCTCACAAAGATCAGTGATAGGTCCAGTTTTAGTTAACATTTTTGCCAGAACGAGTAACCTACAAAATGATGAGTAGCTGGGTTTTTTTTTTCAATCCTCTCCTACCCAAAAATCTCATAAGAAAAGAGAAATTATGCACCAGACATAGAGTAACTAATGCTGAATCCACAAAAGAAGACAAAAATACAAAGTTAAAAAATGAAACAACACCAGGGAACTTAAATACTTGGAACTCCCACTCAGAATCCCCTTTCCCAGCTACCCACTCCATCTGTCAGTACAAAACAACCTCAAAGACTTATGCTTTAGTATTTCACTATGAGACTTGCCCAGTCTCTCTCTGTCTTCTGTCTTTCTGTGTGTATCTCTGTCTGTCTCTTTCACACGCGCGCACACACACACACCTCTAATCCTGAATATTTCTTCTAATTTGAAAAAAAAAAAAGACTAAATAGTTCCTAACTCTGCCTAGCCACCCAAAGGAAAGGAAGGAAAGAGAAAAGAGGAACTATAAGAAGACACAAAAAATACAGATGCAGCAAAAGAGGTGAGGGAGAAAGAATTTCCATGGGCCAGGGAGAGGACACTAGAAACCCAGCTAGGAATAGTCTTGTGCTCTCCCTACCCCCATAGAGTTTGCTCTGGGAAGGGACTTAGACTTGACTCCCACAGAACTTTAACATGAGGAGTCTGTGAATTTCAAGTTTCTGTGGTCTGTGCAGCAGTGGAAAGAGAGATGTTTTTTTTTTAATTACAGACACTTGACACTTAATAGCTGTGTGACCCTGGGCAAGCCACTTGACCCTCATTGCCCCGCAAATATATATATATAGTAACAAAACCAAAGACAAACAACTGGGAACCCAGGAGAAAGACTGAAATACTAAAGGGAAAATCCTGAGTAAAATCCTAACTCACAAGTAAGCAAACCAACCAAAATATTAATAAGAATGGAAAACTAAATAAAAACTTAGAAACTAACCAGAATATTATGAACAAGCATTATATCATGAAAAAAATGAAACAAAACACTCCTGTCAAAAAAGCAATTCTGCAGATTCCCCAGAAATTATGGAACTATAGAATAGTTCAAAATTAAAATAAAACCTTTAAAAGAAGAAAACAAGAATTAAATTAGGTCAGAAATTAGACTCAATGCAGAATTTAAAAACACAAACATCAAAATACAGAATTTACAAGAAAAATGAAAAAGGTTTACAAAGAAGTAAAGAGTCCAAAAGAGAATAACAGATTAGGAACATAAACTTGAAACTCTAAGGTGTATGGTGGTTGATTTTCACTATTTCAATAACAAAAACTACATTCTACTAATATCTGGGAGGAAATCGTTAAAATATTAAAGAACAGGGGCAGCTAGATGGTGCAGTGGGTAGAGCACCGGCCCTGGATTCAGGAGGACCTGAGTTCAAATCCGGCCTCAGACATTTAACACTTACTAGCTGTGTGACCCTGGACAAGTCACTTAACCCCAATTGCCTCACAAAAATAAAAATAAAAATAAACCAAATATTAAAGAGGATCTTTTCAAACAACCCAGGATTATTTCATGGTCACAATAAAATAAAGAAGGGAGCATCTAGGTGGTGCACTGGATAAAGCACTGGCCCTGGATTCAGGAGGACCTGAGTTCAAATCCGGCCTCGGACCCTTGACACTTATTAGCTTTGTGACCCTGGGCAAGTCACTTAACCCCAATTGCCTCACCAAAAAGAGAGAGAGAGAGAGAGAGAGAGAGAGAGAGAGAGAGAGAGAATAAAATAAAGAAGAGAATGGAATAACATGTATAGAGATTATTTAAATAGATATAGATATATGTCAGTGGCCTGAAAGAAGAACACACACACACACACACACACACACACACACAACCCTTCAAGGTAGAAGATTACATGAAACTCTTCCATGTGGTGCCAAACCAAAAAGAAGAAACAGCAAGAAGAAATGACCAGGCTTCTAGAAGGCAAAAATGAATGAAAGTGCTTACTATGGGCAAAGAACTATGCTGAGTGCTATATATACAAACAGAAAAGCCAAAAAGTCCTTCTTCTTAAGGTACTCGGATTTTAATGGAGAGGAATATATATATATATATATATATATATATATATATATATATATATATTCCTCTCCTCTCTCTATATATATATAGGAGGTTTTGGCCAAGTCAGATGTAGAGGTACTATGGTTCACTAAATACAGTAACAAAAAAATAGTAATGTATCTCCTTTAGTGGCATTTCCACTGTTAACATCACATCTGTGTTTGACATTGAAATACTTGAGAATACCAAGGACCTTGATGGTTGAAAACTTTCTTTTCTAAATTTTCTATAGCTAGAGCTACTGAAAGGGGTAAAAAATTTTCAATGTACAAAATTATGTAAAGCAAAATACAAGAGGAAAATAATTTTTAAAAGTATTCATTAAGAGACAACATGGTACAGTAGATAGAAGGTTGACCTTGGAGTCAGAAAACTTTGGTTCAAGTAGAATCTTCACATCTCCATGCAGTTCTATGGAGTTTCTCTAGCATAACTCCCTCAGACATGAATTTTAAGCATAGGACCCCCGACTGGGTATTAAACAGGGAGGTATATAGACTTCCTAGACCCTAGGTATCCTTGTCCCAGGGACCCACTTTGTGTAATGAGGAGAGGGAGGAAACAGAAAGAGGGTGCTGCATACAAGTAAGCCAGAACAGGCTATTAAGGGAAACTAGGGATGTTTGGGATATCTGTGACCTTTGAGAGTCATGTCAAGGCATATCAAACTTCCCTTTTACAAGAGGTCCTGGGAGGATATGGTGGCAAGAAACATAAGTGGAGGACAGTTCTTGTATCTCTGTCCTTTTTTTTAAATACCTAAGCCTTGCCTCCTTCTGTCACAAGCCAAATTAACCATAGGAGAGCCAGCACACATCCATGCATTCATCCAGAAAACCATTAATTAAGAGTCTATTATGTTACAGAACCAAGAAATATGATTGGCCAGTGTCTCCTTTCATGGATGAATTTGAAGGGTCATTGGAAACCGAGCTTCCAGCTGCTCTAGCCTCCCAAGCCATGGCCTAAGGAAAGCCTGGATTTATTTTCAGACACTGATTCTACAAATCATGGAGTTTTGCCATTATCTTCAAAATGATCAGAATGAGGACCAACCCTGAGTCTCCTTCCCTAGCCCAGCTCCCATCTTACCAAGTCAGGGCAGGGCTCTCAGGAGATCCATCCCATTCTTAGATCCAATTTTCCCTGAACAGTTGGAACTATTTCACCAAAAGAAAATCACCTACCTGTAGCACATTGACCTTGGCTCAGAGGCTGAGAGTCTAAAAGGGCAGAAGTAGCCCAAATAGAATTCCTCGAACCATCCCAAAAAAAGAGCCCAGATTCCCTGTTGTAAATTGGAGTCAATGCTACAAAGGTCACTTCCTACTCTGAGAGCATGTGAGTCTATGAT
Source organism: Dromiciops gliroides (assembly GCF_019393635.1). Lineage (NCBI taxonomy): Eukaryota > Metazoa > Chordata > Mammalia > Microbiotheria > Microbiotheriidae > Dromiciops > Dromiciops gliroides. Next base: position 38,226,252 of record NC_057862.1, on the reverse strand, counting down.
TCCCTTCCTCCTTGATGGAGATCCCTTGTTTATTTCCTACCAAGGGATTCTTTGGAACAATTAGAATTGCCCAAAAAGGAACTGTAAGAAGCTCCCCAGCATCTGAAGTATTCAAGCACAAGCAAGAGGACAACTTTTTAAAGATGCTGTCACTTATGGGTTGGACTATATGCCTTCCAGGACCCTTAAAGCTCTAGTATTTCTTTATTCTAAGAACAGGTAAGAGTCCACCCCTGAAGGATAACTAAGCATGGATTCCCTTAACTCTAAGCAGCCCCTGCCCTCTGTGTCCATTAGATTGGAGCTGGCTTTCCTTCCTTGCTTGAGCCCAGCATTCCAAGATGCTGACCAAACTCCCACCACTGACCAGGAAGCTGAGAGAGATGCAAAGGGGACATTATCCCTCCTATCTATAACCTCCCCCTGACTTGACCTACACATTCTAGTAGGGCTGTCTGTCAGAGGACCCTAGAAGTTCTCTAGAGTAGTGTGAAAAAAAGCTGAAGGAAAACAGTGTGGAACACTCAGCCCCTGCAGATCTACCAGTTATACTACACTGAGAATCCAGTTCACAACACAGCCATCTGGTCTATGGCTACAGGAGCTGAGCAGATCCTTCCCAAGAAGCTAGAGAGCAGCATCAAGCTTTTCAGGTGCACTACTATTCCCATCATGTCCCTAACCAGAGTTTTTTCATAGTTTCCCTACCCAGAGTCCTCCATGTTCTAAGATACCTGGACCTCCTGCTCCTCTGATCACGTTTCCTATCATCCCATTGTGTTTCCTTCTGGACCAGAATTCTAAATGCATCTCCCATCACAGCTTCAACCTAGGATGTAAACTCTGACCCCACCTATACTCCTCTGGTGAGAGCCAGCTTGCCAGAATAAATCCTTCTGGTCCATCCCAACCATTCAGCAGTGATCCCAGCCCTTCATCCCCAGGGAGGTCCCCAGAGGCTGCTGTCTTCTGTACTTTGGTGTTGGAGCCGGTATGGTGCCTGCTGCAAAGCAAGCTTAATCTCCACCAGTCACACTAGCCAAAGTTGATTTTTACTCCAGACCCATTTTCCTGCCCCAGGGTCCCCTACAATGAGCTGTGTGCTGCCCGGCAGAGGTTCTGAATTGAGCCTGAGAACAAAGCAGGTGCTAGGGCATTTCATACTATGAAGACAGGGCACATGGGACAGTCCCCTCTGCCCTTAAATTCTTAGGACTTAGCACAGGAAGGAACTTTAGAGAGGTATTGTCCAACCCCCTCATTTTATAGAGGAGAAAACTGAGACCCTATGAAGTTTCATGACTTGTCCAAGGTCACCCAGGTGGAAAAGAGCAAAACTGGGACTCAAATTCAGTTTCTCTAGCTCCAAATCCAGTGTCCTTTCCTCACCACCGTTAGCCAGAAGACTGAGTTCACATCCCAATTTAGCTACTGCCCAGACTTGTGACCTTGGAACAGTCACTTCTTTCTGAGCACAATTTCCTCTTCTGTAAAACAAGAGGGTTGGGAGAATCCTGATCTGATCTCCAGGATCCCTTCAAGCTCTGACCACCTGATATATTATCCATCTGGGATTCTTTTGCCTCCCGGCCCAGTATTCCTCCCATAACACCCCTCTGCCTCCCACCCTCAAAACCCCATCATTGTGATTAAAAAGGGTCCTGCCCAAAATGAGCAGTGTGCCTTCCTAGGGGATTTCAATGATCCAGGAAATAAAGGGCTGTAATCGGGATACAAGGTCTCATGGACCTAAGCAAGGCCTGACAATCTCCATCCATTCCTATCTGCATTTCCAGGAGTTAAAGCCTAGAGGAAAAGAGATGATAATGCGTATTTTTCCCAGTCTGGTTGATAAGGACATAAAAATTTGCCAGCCTCAGAGGCATTTTAATCAGCCCTCTGTTCCACGGGCCACCACAGTCATTGTACACCCACAGTAAAACATGCCTCATCAATGCTCCTCTTATCTAACCATTAGACACTAGGATACATCCCAAATGGGCATATTAGCAGCTCCCTTCAAGGCTGCCTAGATGGTGCCTATCACCCCAGGATACTGGGAAGGGCAATAAACCCTGAGAATCATTTTCTAAATTATTTACACGAGGACACTGAAGTATGAGGAACTTAGAGAATTAAACCTGGGATGGGCAATTTGCCCAATATCTGCTTCCTTTTCTGGTTTCCATGTCACCTCACAGAACAGAAGAGTCTTTAGGCCATGTCCTCAGTCACTAGGAAACAAACAAATATTTCAAGAAGCATCCATCATTTAATAGACAGCAGACTATGTCTCTCAACAGAGGAAGGGTATACCAGTCGAGGCAAAGAAAGTTTGTAGGGACAATGGAATCCCAAGAACTTCAGTTCTCAAGTTATCCCCCCCCCCAAGTGAAGCCTAGATTCCCTTGAATTACATCCTCAGTCCTCTAGTTTCTCAGGCAAGGATAGCAAATCTCCAAAGGGTCTTCTAATCTTTGGATGTCGTCTCTCCCCATGTGATATGTCCCCAAACCTCCTAACTCTTCCTCTTCTCTTCTATGGAGTCAGAAAGATCAAAGTTAAACCCTGCCTCAGATGCCTTCAAGCTATGTAACCCTGAGAAAGTCATTTAACCTCTCTTTGCCTCAGTTTCTTCATCTGTAAAATGAGGTTCACTCCCAATGTTATGAGGATCAAATGAAAGAGCATCTGTAAGTGCTACATAAAGGCTAGCTATTCTTTTTTTTTTTTTTTGCAGGGCAATGAGGGTTAAGTGACTTGCCCAGGGTCACACAGCTAGTAAGTGTCAAGTGTCTGAGGCCAGATTTGAACTCAGGTCCTCCTGAATCCAGGATGGGCACTTTATCCACTGCGCCACCTAGCTGCCCCAAGCCTAGCTATTCTTATTCTGTTGCCCACTGTTCTTAGCATAGGTCACACTCCCTAATATAAGACCACATGCCCACTTATCATGGTATAGGAGGCAGTTTGGCATACTGGAGTCAAAGGGCAGGTAGGTGTTGCCATAGTGCATAGAGCTCAGGACCTGGAATCAAGAAGACTCATCTTCCCAAGTTCAAATGTGGACTCAGACACTTATTAGCCGTGTTACCCTGGGCAAGTCGCTTCACCCTATTAGCCTCAGTTTCTTCCTCTGTAAAATGAGCTAGAGAAGGAAATGACAAACCACTCCAGAATCTTTGCCAAGAAAACCCCAAATGGGGTCACAAAGAGTGACAACTGAACAACAGCTGAAGTCAGAGGTCCTGAAATTAAGTCTCACCTCTAGCACTTAACTACCAGTCATTTAACTTCCTTGGGCATTAGTTTCCTCAACTAGAAAATGAAAAGGTTGAATTAGATGACCTCAGCGTTTTCTTCCCAGCTCTAAATACATGATTCTATAATGTTTCACATGACTACACATGTATAAGCTATATTGAATTGCTTGCCTTCTCAAAGAAGGGGAGAGGGAGGAAAGCAGATCATTTAGAACTCAAAGTTTTAAAAATAGATGTTAAAAGTTGTTTTACATGTAATTGGGTGAAAATAAAATACTAATTTTTAAAAGATGTGATTTATATACATATATATATATATATATATATATATATAGTCCCATGATCATGTATAATCCTTGGGGTAAGGAGGACAGGGGAAGAGATACTTTATTTCCTGGGAAAGGAAGGAGGAAAGTATTCCCAAACCCACTACAAAAGTCCCACAGCATCCTCCTTGCAAGTAATAATGTTAGTTTAAGGGGCAGCTAGGTGGTGCAGTGGATAGAGCACTGGCTCTGGAGTCAGGAGTACCTGAGTTCAAATCCGGCCTCAGACACTTAACACTAGCTGTGTGACCCTAGACAAGTCACTTAACCCCAATTGCCTCACTAAAAAAACAAAACAAAACAAAATAATGTTAGTTTAAAAGGGATGATGGGGGGGGGTGGGCAGCTAGGTGGCACAATGGATAGAGCACTGGTCCTGGAATCAGAGGACCTAAGTTGAAATCCGGCCTCAGACCCTTGACACTTACTAGCTGTGTGACCCTGGGCAAGTCACTTAACCCCAATTGCCTCACCAAAAAGAAAATAATAATAATAAATAAAAGGGATGATGGGGAAACTAAGTTATTTATGCCATGTGTTTTTATATCCTAAAACAGAGATTCTTAACCTTTTTGTGTTTGAACATCTGGTGGAACCCATGGGTCCCTTCTAAAAACAATGTTCGTAAATGCATAACGACATACATAGGATTACAAAGGAAATAATATTTGAAATAATATATATTCTTCCCATCAAAATTCCCATACCCCCTAATAGATCTGCTTTAAATGGAGCCAAATACCTAAACTCTGAATTATAGAGTAAACTACTCCATGCCTCAGTTCTTTCCTCTGTAAAATGGGAGCCTACCTTATCTCTGAGGTCTCTTCCACTCTAAGTCTGTGATGTTAGGATCCCATGCTCCTTTCCCAGGGAGGTCTCAGGGAGTTCATTGCCTAATGAGCATTCAAAGTCCTTGGAGATATAATTGGATGATGAGATTTAGAACCAGAAAAGCCCTTGGGCATCACTTAGTCCAATGCCTACATTTTACAGATAAGGAAACACATCCAAAAAGTCAAATGACTTGCCCAGTCACACAGCTAGGAAGTAGCCAAAAGGAACTTAGCTCAAGTCTTCTAATAATAATTCCATATTATGTCCCCATGAGTTTCCCCCCTTTAGCAGACAAAAAGTTTAATTTCCAGGGCTAGAAAACATCCAAGAAAGTGAAGTTAGGGTGGGAAGTGAGAAAGAAGACACCCACAGTGACAAGGAAATGATGGTAAGCCAATCAATGCTTGAGAATGGGAGTGGGGGGAAGGGAACAAAATCAGGCAATTTGAAACACTTTGGCTCACTCCACCTTCAACTCTCTGACCATTTTCTATAGGAAATATTAACCACTTACTAAACAATCTTATGGTTGAACCCAATTCCTAATATTCCAAAGTGAAGGAAAGGTCTGCTGTGCTTTTGTCAGTCCTGGACCAGCCCCCCACCTTTAGAATTCCATGGGAGGGGCAGCTAGGTAGCACAGTGGATACAGCACCGGCCCTGGAGTCAGGAGGACCTGAGTTCAAATCCGACCTCAGACACTTAACACTTACTAGCTGTGTGACCCTGGGCAAGTCACTTAACCCCAATTGCCTCAGCAAAAAAAAAAGAATTCCATGGGGAATCATCCTGAAGACCTGTGCCTGTATGATATCATAGATCATAGAATGAGCACTGGAAAGTTTACAGGTCATCCAGTCCAACTCCCTCATTTAACAAATGAGGAAACTGAGACCCAGTTCATCAGGGTTTAGTACATTTTCACTTTTTTATCTAAGGCCCTTAGCTTCTATCAAACTGACACTGGCACTTGGACCCTGGGGAAAATTAGACTAGAAATACTCTCCAAGTGAAAGCATGTGTAGTTTGTTTTCTTAATTTCACTGAAAACTCAAAAAGCAACGAATATGTTTGTCAAATTATTTTCAGGCTTGGCAACTGCTTCTTAGAGTCACATGTGAGCTAATGAATATGATCCACCAAGTCTCTAGTCCCCAGGAAAAACTCAACCACACTCCCTCTAGGCCACTTGATCTGAACCACCACCTATCACACCTTATCCACTCTGTTAGGTCTTCAAACAGGACTTTACTCCTAAATTCCACTTAACCCCAAATCTTTGTGCAACCTGAACATCTTTGGACCTCAAAGAACATCAAAGACTCTCTTCTCCTCATCCCAACATTCATCATTAGGCTAGCATAAAAATACTGCAGGTCTTCATCACCTTCCAAAGCCTCCACTAGGCTCAAAACAGCCCTCATTCATCTCCCTACTGAGCTCACTCCCTGAGGGTGTTCCTCCAGCCTGAAGTTGAGTAATTTAGGGAGGTTGGCCCCAGGTCATTCCGACCCTTAGGTACTCTACCTTCCTCCCAAGGGTTCCTCTGATTCTCAAACTTGACCTTCAGGAGGTTGGAGATAAATACCCTGTCCCCCAACCTCTGCTGCCAGTGGAAGTCCTAATTCTCAACATTTAAAAAGTGAGGCATGCTTTCCTGCCCTTAAAACATACTAAAAAAATAAATAAATAAAAACCATCATACTAGGGGACAGCTAGGTGGTACAGTGGATAAAGCACCAGCCCTGGATTCAGGAGGACCTGAGTTCAAGTCTGCCTTGAAACACTTGACACTTAATAGCTATGTGACCCTGGGCAAGTCACTTAACCCTCACTGCCCTGAAATATATATAATACTACCACGAAGGAAGAGGCAAATCTCAGACAGGTCATGAGGCAAGACAACGTGTATGAAAGAAATCATAGAATTAGAACTGAGAAGAACTTCGAGGCCATTTAATTCAACCCTCATTTTATAGATAAGAGAATTGAGTCAGAAAGGTGACTTATCAAACTCACACAGGTTAAGAGACAGTCAGGATTCAAGCCCACGGCCTCCAGCTCCAAGTCCAAGGCCTTTTTCACTGTAACACAGTTTTGTCCCTAAAGGTAGTTTTATGCTTTGGGATGGGAAGGAAGTGGGGGAAGAGGTAACAGGTGGCTGGCCCTCTTCGGATTTTATAAATGCCGGGTCTTGGCCAGAGACGTGACCTTGAAGCTGCTTGTCCTCAAGAGAGAGGTTCCCCTCACATACCTGTTGCCCACTCTCCGGCCCTCCCCGAATCAGCACCTGGAGCTGAGCCCTCACCCCAACTCCGCCCCCTGCACCCGGGAAGCCCCGCTCGGGGGCAGCGGTGTGTTCGCCCAGATCCTCGCGGGGATAAGCCAGTCGGTCCCTACGCATCAACCGAGCCCATACACACCCCTATGCTCGCAGTGCACAGCGCACTGCCCTGCCCCTGCCCCAAGCTTAGCCAGGCTGCGCAGATACTCTGCTCCAAGCTCCAAGCATGGGCTTTGAGGCTCCGCTTCTGCCTGGCCCCGGCAACCTCCCTCAGTAGCCGAGGCGGTGGCAGCGGCATAGGCGTTAAAGGCAAAGACTCGGCTGCGGCTCCTTTCCTTGTAAAACAGCGCCCACCTCCGGCCTTGAGCCCACCAGCCTGGCGGCTCGGCTTGGCTCAGCTCAGCTTAGCAGCAGCCCCAGAGATAGAGAGCCAGATAGAGTCGAGGGCTAGTCTGGGTCCAGGGTTGAAGGGGAGAACCAGTTGCTGGCCGCCGCTCACAGCCAGGGGCATATGCGGATAGAGACGTCCACACTCACAAACACATACACACACACACACACACACACACACACTCATAAAGACTCAATGGCACATGGAGGCATGCTATATACGGACACACTACACAGAGAGAAACCAACACCCTACAGGCATGCACGCAAGTGACACAGAAAGACAGAAGAATTCTATAAGCAGCTAAGCAGATGCAGACTCAGACATACATCTCTAACATGTAACACAGAGCCATGCACTATGACCATAAGGGCACACAATGACATAAGGGTGCACATAAATTACACACTGAGACACAGGGGCACATTACAATCACAGAGGAAAACACTGTTCACAATACATAGACACCTGTATGTACACACTGTATACAGGTGTCTATATATAACTGTGTATACCCCCACAAAGACACACAGATTCCAAACAAAGTACACAGAAACAGCACCCACACCCTTTGCTACACATACAAACACTCTCTCCTACTCTCAAGTACTACACAGAGAGGACCAAGCCTGCCTGGGGAAGGGGGAGGGGGAGGAAGGAAAAGTCAGAAGATGGGGAAGACATCAGAGTCAGAGGGGAGACAGGAAAGCCACAATAATCAAAGCAACCAAGGTCAGAACAATCACCGATCAGGCAATGGGAAAGTCACCAACTCCACATCTGCTCATGACTGCTCAGGAGCCCCTACTTGGCCCACCACTGAACACAGCAGCTCTGGGGACTGCACCTGCTATCACTTACCTTCCTGCACTGCCTGGAAGGGGTTATTGGCCTCTATGAACTTGATAGAGTAGGTGATCTTCTCACTCTGCAGAATGTCATCGTTGAGGCTGAGGTCTGACACAGCCAGTTGGAAAACTTCATCATCCTTAGCTGCATTCTCCTCAAATATGGCACCTGGAAAAGAGTGGGACAAAAAGGGGGGAACATGGGGTCAGGAGGTCTCAGGATACCAAAAGATCAAAGGCCAGGGAATACACCTTCCTTGTAGGGTGACCCCAGCTTTTTGGCTATCCCAGATCTATTTTCCTCCAGACTGTTGGTGGTGGCAGCTAGCTTGGTAAAGAGAGAGAGCAGACCATTAGTGTGGGCTGTACCAGGCATGTTACTATGGTATGGGGGTTGGAATTTTAGCTACATGCTGCTCTAGTAGTTCCCTGGGCCTCAGCTCAATTAATTATTTGAGACTAAGATCTGTCCTTCCAGGAAGATGGGGACTTGAATGGAGAGAAACAATACATGGGTACCAGAAGAGATACCAAGGGTAAGAAAGGAAGTCAGCCACTTAGGGCAAAACAAGGGGATGGCAGAAAACTCCCAACACAAGGATATGCACACTCTTCGATAACAAAAAGTCACTCTATAACAGGAAAATACTTATTTTATGATAGATCAAGTCCCATGTGTACTGGTGAAATCTCAGAGTTTTCTTGGGCAGGGGGACTAATTCAAAACTTGCCTAGGATGCACATATCTTGCCCAGGCTCTAAGTACCACACACTTGTTACACAGACACATTTCTCAGGCTCACCCTTCACCTAGGTTATATAGACAATAAACATCTGTAGCAAGTATCACAGAAGACGATGACAGTGGGATGGGTATATGTTACATGTGCACCAATTGGATATCGAATGCACGGTGCACAGAGCCAGGCTCCTGTGCTGAAGAGTGGACTAAAGGTTCTACAATTTGCAAAGACTTCTTTTCTGGGCCCACTTCTCAGATTCAGAAATGCCCCTAGGGTTGCCTCTATGCAATAGAGTAGCCCAGAAAGAAGAGGAAGTAGGGGGTGGGGCAGGACTTAGGGCTAAGATGTTGTTAACCCCTTTCTCCCCAGCACATGAAAGCTGGCTTTTCCTGCAGCCATCCTCCCCTAGTGGAGCAGCTGAGTCCAGCTAGTCCTAGGTGTTTGGGAAGCTTGTTGATGCACTGATAGAGAAGGCATCTGGCACCAGGCTTTACATGATCCCAATCGGTCGGGGAGCCTGTGAATAAGATCCCACTACAAACCCGGGCGGGACAGCTGTGCAGGCAAGATCAAGATGGCTCTGCCCTCCTCCCACCTCCAGAGCTTCCAACCGGAGAACTGCTTATTCACCCGCACCCGGGTTGGCTCGGCCTCGGTCCACAAAGATGCCACAAAGGGGTACCCTCTGGCTCTCTAGTGCCCTGGCTTGGCATCTCAGTCTCATCCTCTCTGCCCAGGAGTGTCTGTCTGGCTTTGTCTCTCCTCCAGCCCGTTTCCGGGTGGGTTTCCTGTTTGAGCGAAATAGCTCACAGGTAGAATCCAGGACCACGGACAACTCCTAGGGAAGGCGAACGCGAGGAGTACCCCAACTGAGAAAGGCAAGGAGAGCTCACAACAGGCTCACAGAGTCCTGGACTCCCTGGCATTGTGCCCCAAGGAAGGCCAGCCTCCTCCGCCTTCCTAGGGCTGGGGAAGTCAAAGAACGCTTATGGGTTCCTTCTCAAAGCCAACTCAAGGGCCATTGAAACCCCCAAGGTGGCTCGAGGGTGAGGACTCCAACCTACTCCCCCGCAATCGCAGCCCTCTCCCGAACTATAGAGAGCTCTGTGGGAAGCTGGGGCACACCGGGATTTCCCTGCCTGTCTTCCTTAGAGCCGCAATGCTGACCAGGCTGGCCGGCTCGCCACTTCTCCCGCTAGGAGATGGGGTGGAGAGGGGGCGGGGAGAGACAGGGAGGAAGAAGACTGAAGTTTCTTCTGTCGCCTCCCTCCTTGGCTTTCCAGAGAAGGGAAGTCCTCCCCCCCCCCCTCCTTCCATCTGCCCAGTATTGCAGAATGAGGGTGGGTTGTAAAAAGGGATAGGGGTTGGTCTTTTCCAGGAGGCAATTAAGATGGGGGGGGGGGCGGGTGGAGAGATCTGCTCTGGCCTGGGTTTCTGTTCTGAAATCTTTCCTACAACCCTCCAGGCCCTGATCTCCGTTGTGGGGTGGGGGAGGATCCAGGGCGCTTCTTGGCTGTTCTGCTGTTTCACACACACCCCCAAAAGAGAGAGGTGTCGAACTGGCTTACGAGGAGCTACGGCTCATCGCCACAGCCACTACCACCCCGTACACACACCCCAACTTCCCAGGCGTATTTTCTCTCGGTCTTCCCCAACTTCCCAGAGGTGACTGCGGAGTACTTCCCAGAGGGGTCCGTGTGCCCCTACAGCCACCCCCACCTCCAGTACCATCCTAGAGCTTTCAGCCTGCCCAACTTCTTATTAGCTCGACCTTCTTCCCAGATTTCATTTCCCCGGTTCCCAACCATTCCCCGTTTTTCACGCTCCCGCCCTTCCCTCTCTCCCTCATCTTCTCTCCAATCTCCCCGTCTCCCTCCTTTTCTCGCTCTCCCTCTTTTCCCTCCTTCCTCATTCCCAGGCTCAACCTCCCCCCTTCTTTCCCCCACACATACACCTCTCCTACTCTCTCCCCCGCCCCCACTCATCCACCCACGCTCATTCCCTCCCTTCTTCTCCTTCTCTCCCACCTCCCCGGAAAGCCCACGACTCAGACCCTGGGAAAATTGAGAGCTGTCAATGAGCTCCGGTGGCAAGCACCACAGCTGCACACGCACGCACACACACACACACACACACACACACACAATCCAGCGACAGGCATAGGCTGACACACATTGACAACACCCATTAACACACACGCGCGCACACACACACACACACACACACACACACACACACACACACCGACAGACAAGACACACGCACACACAAGCCAGGAGCTCCGGACCCAGCTTCCTCAATCCTTTCCAGACAACTTGGTCACCACCTGTCTCTGCTTCACTCCTACTCTTGAGGAGGGAGGGATTGTTAGGGGATGGGGGCGTCTCCTGTGGTCCCCCTCCCCCAGTCTCCCAAGCATGATCCTTTGGGAGAGGGATAGGAAAGGAGGGTACTAGCAAACGAATATGGCTCTACCCCCCATCCCCGGCCCCCAGGGCCACAGGAGCTGCTGCCCTAGGAGGCGCCTGTGGCTACCCGGGGCGCGGCGCCCTGGAGAGTGCGTTCAAGCGGGCATCTTCGCCCCAGAGCCACTGAACCCGAGGGCGGAAGGAAGCCGGGGACCTCCGGTTACTGGGCACTGCTCGCTGCCAACTTCGCGAGGCTATTCGGCTTCCGAGAACCCTGGCAGCACGGATCTTTGGGCTCCAGATAGTTGGGCTCGCCCCCACCTCCCCCTCCCCAACCTTTGCCTCTCTTCATCCCCCTACCCCTCCCTCACCGCCGTGGGGGAGGGGGCCGGGTTCTGCCGGGAGCCGAGCCCCCTCGGGGCGTCCATCTGTCCGTCCCTTCGCCCACCCTCCCGGCCGGTTGCCTTCTTGCCCGCCTGCCTGCCTGGCCGCCTGCCTCCCTGCCTGCCCGCCTTCCTCTTCTCCTCCTCCTCCTCCTCTTCGCCGGCGCTCGCTCTCTCTTACCGATGTGGATGATGGAGTCCGCCCGCACCGAAACGCACTGAAATATCCAGGGGAGAAGCCACAGCGTCAACACTTCCATGTCCCCCCTCGCGCGCTGCACATCAGCCCGGGCTCGGGGCGAGACCCAGGGTTGGGGGGAGGGGGCCGATCGGGAAGGAGGGGGGCCGGGGAGGGCCGGGAAGGGACTGGGGGAGGAGGCGCCCGGAGAACCCCGGGAGCCCGCCCGCTCAGCCCGCTCAGCCCGGCCAGCAACCCCGAGCCTGGGGTCCGAGAGCCCAAGGCAGCGCGGCAGAGCCTAGCGCCCGGGAGCCGGGAAGCCCGGGAGCCCGGGAGAGGAGCGCCGGAGAGCTGGGCAGTGGAGAAGGACCGGTGGGAGGGGGGTGGCTCCCGGGGCAGGAGGAGGTGGCGGCGGCGGCAGGCGGAGGAAGGCAGGCGGGCCCGGCAGTCTCCCGGCGGTGGCGGCGGCTGCGGCGGCTCCTCGGCTCTCGGTGTGTGTCTGAGAGCCCCAGCGAACAGCGAACTGCGGAGGACGTCCCCCTCCCCCTCTTTCCCATCCCCTCCCCTCCCTCCCCGCCCGCCAGCCTCCCCCCACCCCCCGGGCCACGTGATTGCAGAGCCTCGCCACTCAATAGAGGCGGCCCGAGCCTCGCGCTCGCTCTCTCCCCGGGTCGGGGCTGCCGGGCGCCCGGGGGCGCAGAGGGGGAGCCCTGGGGAATCGGGGAGCTGTGCAGCCCAGGAGAGGGGAGGCGAGCTGAGGGGTGGGCACAGGAAGACTGACACCCCAAGACGAAGTTTAGAGACACTCGCCGGAAGAAGGCAGAAAGTAAGTGGAAGGGCAGCAGAGATGAGTCTGAACCCTCGACTCCCCCCCCCAACCTTGACCAGGGTAGTTGGAGGGTGGGGAGCAGCCCCCCAAACCCTCCCCTCCCTCCAGAGCGAAGCAGAGGAGTTCCCCTAGCCCCAGACTACTTATAGTCCGGGCTCAGGGCCTGAGTCCCCCTCAGGGAGTGAGCATGGGCAAGAGGGAAGGGGCTGCAAGGACTGGAGGTGTAGACAGTGGTACACGAGGGAGACAAGGGCAAGGGATAGGGGAAATATCGAGGCAGGGGCAGGGGAGAGGCGGGCAGGGACCGGGAACAGAATAGGCATAGGGATAGAAGGAGAGACGGTGGCGGGGACAGGTTTGATGAGTGGACAGGTAGAGACTGAGGCAGAGCGAGGGTTCAGGGCGGGGGGTGGACAGACGGGGTGAGAAATGGGGTAAGGGCTGGATGAGGAAGTGAGCATGGACGGCCAAGGGGGAGAGAAGGGGCTGTAGTCAGAGCTTTAAAAATGCATGTAGACAGACTAAGAGATAGGGTGAAGACCATGACCGGGCAAAGTGTGACCAGACGGGGAAAACAAGTCAAAAAGATGGGCTAGAGTCTGAGGCAAGGGAAGACTCGTGGCCAAACCAAGGACAAGGGCTAGCTAGGAGCACAGGACAGCTCCTGAAGAAGGAAGAGAGACCCAGCCCAGGCTCCCCTGGCTTTCTCTGCCTACTCAGACGCCTCCCACGCTCAGAAGCCGAGGCAAAGTGGATCCCCAAGCGCTGGGGGCGTCAAAGCTGGGTTGTTTGGTTTTGTGAGTTTTTTTTAAGCTTCCCTCCCTCTCTATCTCCGACATCCCTACCCCCCCACCACCACCACCACCACCTTAGCCTTCAATGAAATCTAATTCATAAATCGGGCAGCTCGGGCTCAGAAGCCTAATTCATCCCCTAAAACAAACGCATCACTGATTGCAGGCATCCAGACGTGAGGAGCGTTTAAAGATGCCCGGGAGCCGGAGAAAACACATTCATTCAAGGAGCCTGAGACGTAATTAAAACCCCTGCTTGCCAGGGAGAGGAGCTAAGAGTGGGACTGTTCCCTCGATTGTGAACCAGCGCAGGGGCCAAAGAATAGACTCATTTAGCGAAATATCCGCCCAGTGCTGTGCTGGATCTGGCTTAGGACTTCGGGAGGGAGCCACTGAACCGGCCTCTAAGCCCCGCTAGCCCGCTTCTGGTGGGGAAGATTTCGGATCCGCTGCCCCCTGTCATACTTCCTACCCACTTAACCCATGTTGGAATCTCAATCCTCTCCCTGCCCTCCTCTCTTTCGCTGTCTCTAGGCTAGCTTTTTCTCTCCATCCCCTGGAGAGGAAGGAAAGTTAGTACCACGCCAAGCAGAGGAGCTGATCCACCCACCCCACAAGCTCCTGACCCTTCCCACCACTGACCCCAACATAAACCAGTCCAGAGTCAGACGTGATCAGATTCAAGCTGATGAGCCTGGGGTGTGAGGGGTGGAAAGTGGGAACATCAGGTAGAGAAAGAAGCGAGAGGAGAGCAGCCAAGTGAGTGGGCAGCCACGCTGGCCCCTGGGAACCAAGGAAGAGTAAAGGTTTGGCCCACTGAAAGGGAGAAAAGAGGGAGAAAGGCAGGAGGAGCCCTGCCTTCCAGGAGAGGGGCCCTCTCATCCAATAAATTACTGAGCTCAACTATTCTTTGCTCTTCCCACGTGGATTTTCTGAGGATCGATAGGAGAAGTAATACACTACCTGCAGTATTTCTTGTGCATGATCAGAACATCTCATCTGCATAATTGGCCTCGGGGAGAAAGATCAATATAAATGCCCATTATTGGCCTACTTGATCAGGTAAAAATTAATCCTCATTTATATTAGTTCCAAGTCAACCACCCCCTTAGCTCACTTTTGGAAAAGGAAGGTCACTGCAGCTCATTTTCCCACCGAACCCAAAGTTAAACATTGTTTGACCCTGGGTCACAGGGGCTGTGGGCAACAGCTACTGTGGGGCCTGATGGGGAGAAAATCAGAGATGTTGATGTCCAGGGCTAGAAAAGAAGGATGGTGGCTAGCAACCCACAGCTCTTGAACATCTGAAATGCTCTGTACTTGGAGGAGTCTGGAAAACCATGAAGAAATAGCATCAAACTGGCTAACATATCCCTCCCTCCCATTAATCTTGCTGCCTCAAGCAAGACAGAGACTGACTCAAAGATGGGTAAGGAACAGGGGAAGTACAGAGTGACATGGTCAGGATTATCTGCACCCTTCCTTGCCCTGGGTATAACGCTAGGATCATAGATTTAGAGTTTTACGGAAACGTAAAGGTCATCTAACCCAAGACTCTCCTTTTACAGATAAGGAAATTGAGGTCCAGAGGCAGGAAATGGCATGTCCAAAGTCACACAGATGGTGAGAAGGCAGAGTTGAGGCTAAAACCCAAATCCTCCCCCTTTAAACACAGCCCTCTGCAATATACCTTGAAGTGAACCTTCGGTGTTTCTTGTCTTCCTGCAAAAGGTATTATGGGGGCAGCTAGGTGGAGCAGTGGATAGAGCACTGGCCCTGGAGTCAGGAGTACCTGAGTTCAAATCCTGCCTCAGACACTTGAACACTTACTAGCTGTGTGACCCTGGGCAAGTCACTTAACCCCAATTGCCTCACAAAAACAAACAAAAAAATTAAATTAAAAAGGTATTATAGGAACCCTGGAGTCTGTTCTTCTTTAACTGTTTATCTTCTAGCTGGAGCACCTTCCCTCTGCTCCTCTTTCTGCTTTGTCCAAACCCTTCCCATCATTTGAGGTCCACTTCTCTGAAACCTTTCCTGATTGCCCCGATTCTGATGTGAGCTTTCCTTCCCCTGAGCTCCCACTTGTGACACCTGGTACATTCTGCATTGTCTATAGTACCTAATTCTATTCTCACTCCTAAGACGTTCTGACTTCCTTTGGGTCAAAGACCAAGTCTTACCCACTTCTGTATCTCTGATATACTTAACACAGTAGGTTCTTGGAGCCCAGAAGAGGGTCTGACACACTATAGGATTCAGCAAATGTGTGTTGAATGAATAAAAATGGCTAGGTTGTGTATAAAGATGCACTTTTCAACTCACCTTGAATATTTTCCTTTTAAAAACCAAACCGGAATCATTTTGGTACCATAGAAAAATCACAATGGATTTGATGTTAGACAACCTGGGCTCAAATCCCAGATCTATCACTTACTGTGTGACCTGAGAAAATCACTTTAACCTCTCTAAGCCTCAGTGCCCTCATCTGTAAAATTAGGGGGGAGCGGTGACTAGATCCTATAAATTTCCCTGAATCAAAAGGCCTCTTGCCTCACTCAGGGTTAAGGTCTTAGTGTCCCTAGATTTCTGTTTTCTGTCCATCTGTTCCAAATGTAGTAGCTCAGTATATTTTCAAGATCAGCTTACCAAGACTTTTGTTGCTATGATGCAAATGCTGATCAAACAGCATTCTAGTGGGATATAATGAGTACAACCCACCTGGGACAGGCCTGTGGAGCACATGGCCCTTCTTGGTTTTGGGGAAACAACAAGATATTATACACAATGACATCATAGCATCACTCACCCTGCAGATGGTCCTCTCCTGGCTCCCCTAATGACAAATACCTCACATTTCTAAACTGCTTTCAGGTTTACAAAGTGTTCTCTCTATCTCCATCCTGTACCATGTATGCAAGTATAGCACCTCCTCTGGGCTGCTTTTCCCATTTGAATTTGTTATTATAGATCGGGTCAATATAACGCCAGCCTTTTAAAACTATAGCTCTTGAGCCCCCATTAGTGTGCTTCCCCTTAACAATCAGCCAGTTGACACAATTAGGCCTTAGCAAAGTTAGTAAAGTAAATAGGATTAGGATTATATTATAGTCAGGAAGATCTAAATTCAAATACAGCCCCAGATAGTTACTATAAGTAGGCAAGTAGACTCTGGGCAAGTCACTTAACCACCACCTGCCTCAGTTTTCTCAAGAGTAAGATGGGTATAACAATAGCATCTACCTCACAAGGATGTTGTGAAGATCAAATGAGAAAGTATTTGTAAAGCACTTAGCACAGTGCCTGGCACATAGTAAGTGCTTACTAAATGTAGGTTCCTCTCTCCCCTCCCCAAAGTCATTTATTAAGATTTAGTCGAATGTTCCACCATAAACCCAGGGTATACTCAGAAATACACACAGTGTCTTTAAAAACAGCAAGAACAGAATAAAGCCATAGTGAGGCACACATGTAGAAATCACACAGGACCAAGGCATTCACAACTTTGCTACCAAAGGACCCTACTGTCCTTTCTCTCTTAGCAGTGTCTTTACACAACTCCTCCCTGGATTCAATGTCTCTTCGAGGTGGTTTACTCAGCTGGCTTCTCCCAGTCTGGTCCTCTCCACAGATTAGTTCTTTATTGCTAGATCTAGCTCTTTTGAATCCACAATGAACTCCCTTCTCTGTGCACTATGGCTTAAATACCCTCCTTCCTCCCTAAACTCCACAACTCTCCTGAGCCTTCTTTTCTTAAAATTCTAGATACCTTGCTTTTTTATATAGGTCCAAAGGATATTACAGTCTCCCTCAGCCAAGTAAACAACTATGTTCCTGTGTGATTTAATTGCCTTGGCCTAACAGCCAAGGCCCTATAAAGCCCTCAAGTTGTTATGAAACTTATTCAGGCCATGTTGTGGGGTTGGAGGAAAGTTTTAACCCCACTTTTACCCAATTGTTATTATTTCATATTACATATGAGGAAACTGGGATTAATAAATTTGCCCAAGGTCATACAACTAAGAAGTGTTGAAGGTGTGGGACCAGGCCTTCATATAACAAGTATACTATTCTTTCCACTACATCTCCTGGTGAGGTAGGCCCTGCTCCACTGATTTCTGAAGGGGCAGGGCCAGAGGGGAAACAAAATAGTATGCTTATTTTAAGAGCAATGATGGTCTCTGGATAGAGCTCCTTCTGAAAGCACAGACTCCTCCAGGTAAGGTCCAGGGTTTGGACGGTGTTGTCCTCCCCACCCCCACCCTCCCCATCCCTAATAGAGGAGTCATTTCCAGAATATTCTTGATCCCCTCCCTCTACACCTAGCAGCTAATTAATGAGATTTCCTTCCCTCTTCTCCCCACAACCCTCTAGTAGTCAGACATTTAGGGATAGTCATTCAGTCTTTCAAGTGTACTATGGACTTATTAGTATCTTGCAGGAGCAGTGCCTTGAATACACCAATGAACTCATTTCCCAGGATGGACCACTCACAAGTACACTGGAGGATATGTGTCCTTATGCATCAATAGCATAGATAGGATGGTTACCTAAGGGATGTGATCTCAGAAAATTAACCCACCATTTTAAAAAAAAAAATCTTCCTACCTGCTTGTCAATGCCTGAAATTCCCCCATAGCATTTCATTTCTTTGATGCCTATAAAAATGAAAATTACCCTGGGCAAGCATCATATATTAAGATTTGTCAGTCATTTCTGCCTCAGCACATATGTATTCATCAAATTCTTTTCTTTTTTTAATTTTCAAAGTGCATTATCAATGCTCTTTTTTTATATCAGTCACTTTTCAACATCTTCCCCCAAACAATAGAACCTTCTTTTGTAATAAGTTCAAGCAAGCAAGATAAATAAATGCATTGCCTGGGTCTGCAAATGTATTCCTCATTTTAGGCATGTTGTTCACCACTCCTCAAATTAAAGGAAGGAGGCATGCCATCAGACTCATTCCTGAGAGTATGTTTTAATAGGGGAGAGGCTAGGAAGCATGAAAGCATTTAACACCTCAGAATTGGTACTAGAAAGGGTGCCAAGGTGGGGTGGGAAGGTAGTGAAGGGTGCCGAAAGAGAAGATTGAGTATCTGAATCATAATATCTAACATTTGCCTAGTGCTTTAAGGTTCACAAAATACTTTACATTCTTCATTTCATTTAATCTTCACAACAATCTTGGAAGAAAATACTACATACTTATGAACACCCATTTTACAGATAAGAAATCAGATTCAGAGAATTTGAGAGACTTGTAGTCACACACCTAGTCAATTTCAGAGGTGAGAGTCAAATTCAGTTATCAGCCTGACTCCACATCAGGAGTTCCCTTAATCCACAGCGAAGACAACTTTGTTGTTATTGTTTGGGGAAAAATCAGTCCTTCTAGGGACCACCAAGCATGTATCACTCAGTCTTCACTGAAAGGAATCCAATTTGCAGGATAACCATATACTCATTGAGTTATGGAGGTTGGTACTACTGGAGTTGAAGCATTCCGTTCTTCTTTTCCTAAATAGAGACTTGAAAGAGAGAGAGAGAGAGAGAGAGAGAGAGAGAGAGAGAGAGAGAGAGAGAGAGAGAGAGAGAAAGGGGGCAGCTGGGTGGGGTGGTGGATAGAGCACTGGCCCTGGAGTCAGGAGGACCTGAGTTCAAATCCAGTTCAAATCCAGCCTCAGACATGTGACATGGACTAGCTGTGTGACCCTGGGAGTCACCAAAAAGAAAGAAAGAGAGAGAGAGAGAGAGAGAGAGAGAGAGAGAGAGAGAGAGAGAGAGAGAGAGAAGGGAAGGAAGGAAGAAAGAAAGAGAGAAAGAAGGAAAGAGAGAGAGGGAGGGAGGGAGATGGGGAGGAAGGAAGGAAGGAAGAAAGAAAGAAAGAAAGAAAGAAAGAAAGAAAGAAAGAAAGAAAGAAAGAAAGAAAGAAAGAAAGAAAGAAAGAAAGAAAGAAAGAAAGAAAGAAAGAAAGAAAGAAAGAAAGAAAGAAAGAAAGAAAGAAAGAAAGAAAGAAAGAAAGAAAGAAATTTCCAGCATTGGAGTCAAAGCAGGTTATCACTCAAATGATCATCAACATTTGGGGTATTTGAGAGAAAGTAACCACCACCCTAAGGTGGCTGTCCCTTCCTAATGAAATATATTCTTAGTGGTCTTATGTTGCCAAGAGTCAGTGCTATGTGTCATATGATCATAAACTCTGAGTTGGGCTGAACCTCAGAGATCATCTAGACCAATCACCATCTAAGCAAGAGTCCCCTCTGCCCTATTTCAATGACACCATTCTTTCTCTTCATCACCTTCAGTGATGAGCAAGTCACTAGCTCATAAAGCAGGCCATTCTACTTGTGAAGTTTTCATTGTTAGGAAGTTTTCCTCCTAGTTCAACAAAAATCTTACCCCCTGTAGTTCATCCCAATGACTTCTAGTACAATGTATCTAATCCCTCTTCCACCTCACAAACATTCTAAAGAGAACCATCAAGTTCCTAAGACTTCCCTCTTCCAGTATGAACATTCCTAGCTCCTTCAAGTATTCTTTGTATGGTGTGATTTCTAATCCTCTCACCCTTCCAGTCAATCTCCTCTTGACATACTGCAGTTTGTCAAGTTTCTTCCTGAAATGGCATGTCTAGAAGTAGCAACCATTCTCCAGATGGTGTCTGATCAAGACAGACTGTGTACAGCAGGACTCACTTGCTCTAATCAATATGCTTCTATTAATCACCTTGTCACTATCAATTCATATTGAAGGGTATTTGTCCAGAGCTGTGATTTCATCAGTGCAGGGTAATCCTGGTTTGAAAACTACATTCACTGATGCAGATGAGCAACATGTCCATAATATGTCATTAGAAAGTTGCTTAGGGAACCAAGAAACTTGCCTGTGGTCATACAGAAAATATAGGCTAGAAGTAAGACTTGAACCCAGGGTTTCCTTGAATCCAAGGTCAGCCTTCTATACACTAGGCCACACTGCCTGACGTTACAGGTACAGTCCACCAAAACTCCCAGTAAAAAGGACTTTACCCCTCACCCCCCAAAACTACAGTGTATAAGAATAACTTATGTACTTCACTCCATTTCTATTTCTCCTATTCCTAAAGGTTCCACATTACTTCTAATTAAGGGACTTTCTTCTTACCCGCTATCTTCATCTCTTTTACATATCAGCTTCCTGTAATGGCTTCCATAAATGTTCTACCCCAAGTCCTAGGAAGCTGTAAATGCAGTGAGAATGGGCAGTTTTGAGATTAGGTTAGAGAGGATCAGCTAGTCAGAGAAACAGCAGTAGAGTCACTGACCATCCCACAACTTCCAAGAGACATTGCCAAAAAGGGACTAGCAGTAGCTTCAATAGATTTTTTAAAGCAGCTGTCCTTGGTGCTTAATAATACAGGTATGTGTATTAGAACAAGGGCTGCAGACCAGCTTTCCTACTTTATCAATTCCCTCTATGAGCTAGGGAACATAGCCTTCCTTTTCTGGGTTTAGATTCCTGGCATAAGAGAAATGATGATAGTATGTATATACATATATACACATATGTGTATGTATTTTACATATTTACATATACCTATATACATATGCATATGTGTGTATACACAGAGTGGACCAAAAGTCTTTGGAATGAAGGAAATAATGATAGTGTGTATACATATGTGTATATATATACCTATATATACACATGTGTGTTTATATATTTAAATATGCATATACATACACGTGTGTATACACACAAACTATACTAAAAATCCCAACAGAAAATCCTTTGCTAGCCCCATTTTCTAGATGGAAGAAACAAGGCTAGCACTCTAATAGTGACCTAAAATATGAAACATTTTGGGCCAGAAATAGGATGGGGGGGTCCCTAAAAATAAAGAGAGGGAACTTTGAGATCTTCTGGGGCAAAATTTCTGTGGTTCTTAGATGTGGATTGTCTTTATCTCTAAAATTACAACCTGGGTCATTTTATGCATAAATTTGGAGTCAGAAGACCTGGCTCTACCACTTAATAACTATAAGGCCTTGGACAAGTCACTTAACCTCTCTAGGTCTCAGGGTTTTTTTTCCTGTATAAAATGAGGACATTAAATTGGATAGTCTCTAAGGTCCCTTCCAGCTCTGAATTTCTGATTCTATAATGCCTTCCTCAAGGGGAGAGAAACAGTTATGAGCAATGATCTCCATTGCTAATCCTTGGATCATTTTTCCTTCTCTCATTTGAGTGACTATGGAGAAAGCCATGTAAAAAAATGTGAAGCCATGGAGAAAGTGAAGGCTTGCATGGCCATGAGTGGGACTAGTGAATGGTAGAGACTGGAGAGAAAAAAGGGAAAGAACCATCAAGAAATGGTTCATCATGATGAGGATTGATTGGTGAAGATGAGGATTGATAGTGATGATTGATGAAGATTGATTGATGATGTTGATGACAAAACATATGGTACTTACTTTGCTGGGTTATTGTGAAGAAAATTCTTTGTTAGGTATAAGATACTATATAAATGTGATCTATTACTGTTGTTTCGATAATCAACCTCATGGGTTTATTGTAAGTAAATCTCTCCTTACAGTACTATATAAATGTAGTTTACTATTTTAAAAAAGATGAACAGGATGCTATCAGAAAAAATTGGAGAGACCTACATGAGCTGATGGAGAGTGAAATGTACTGTATACAAAATAACAGCAATATTGTAAGCTGATCTGCTGTGAATGACTTGTTTACTTTTATCAATGCAATGATCAAAGACAACTCTGAAGGTCTTATGAAAAATGCAATCCATCTACAGAGAGAAAACTGATGGTATCTGAATACAAATTGAAGCATAATTTTTTGTTAGTTCCTTTATCTGAAGTTTTGTTTTTGTTTGTTTTCTTTCACAACCTACCTAATGTGGAAATGTTTTGCATGACTGCTCATGTATAAATTATATTGAATTATTTCCTGGGGGAAGAGGGAGGGAGGAAGAGAATTTGGAACACAAAGTTTCTTGAAAATTATGTCAAAATTTGTATTTTAGGGCAGCTAGGTGGCACAGTGGATAGAGCACCGGCCCTAGAGTCAGGAGTACCTGAGTTCCAATCTGGCCTCAGACACTTAACACTTACTAGCTGTGTGACCCTGGGCAAGTCACTTAACCTCAATTGCCTCACTAAAAAAATGTATTTTACATGTAATTTGGGAAAAATAAAATTCTAAATATTTAAAAATCATTCATCAATGGCCCCCAGATACAGAAAGATGGCTCTTGGATTTTTATTTTTGTCTTGCACAAGGAATCATGGTATCACTGATTCAAAACTGGAAGAGACTTTAGAAGTCATACAGTCTAACCCCTATGTTTTACAATGAGAAAACTGAAGGGAGAAGAGACTAAATTGAGTTGTCCAAAGCCACTCAGGTAGTAAGCAACAGAATTAGAATTTGAACCCCATCTCCTGACTCTACATCCAACATCCTTTCCACTGTATTCACTGATTCAATATTCATATTCCTCCTCATATGCACTGCCCCACCCTAGAGATATCCCTGCCTTGAGGCTCTTCTCTCCTGATGAGCAACTCAATCTCTGAGACCAAAATTTCATGACAGGTTTCAGCCCTTCACTTCACTCGGGCTTTTGTTCATTGTCCAGAATTATTTTCTTTATCCTTGCCATCTGCCTTGCTCCTGTACAGATACTCTTTCCATATCCGATTTATATGTTATCTCTCCAATCCCCAAACATTAGAGTATAAGCTCCCTAAGGGCAGCCACTATCTTGTCTATTTGTATTTTTAGTCTCACCTCAGTACAGTTCCTGGGACATAGTAAACACTTTAAAATGTTCTCTCTCCACTTAGCTCTTCTCAGCAATACAAGGATCAAGACAATTCCAACAAACTTAAGATGGAAAAATGCTCTCCATATCCAGAGAAGGAACTGTGGAGTCTGAATGCAGATGGAAGCATGTGATTTTCCCTTTTTTTGTTTTTTCTTTCTCATGGCTTTTCCACTTTGTTCTGGGTTTTTTTTCTTTTTCAACATGAGCAATATGGAAATATGTTTAACATTATTGTTATGTATAACCTATATCAGATTGCTTGCTGTCTTGGGGAGGGGAGAGAAGGGAGGGAAGGAAGGAGAAAAATTTGGTATTCAAAATCTTATAAAAATGAATGTTGAGGGGCAGCTAGGTGGCGCAGTGGATAGAGCACTGGCTCTGGAGTCAGGAGTACCTGAGTTCAAATCCGGCCTCAGACACATAACACTTACTAGCTGTGTGACCGTGGGCAAGTCACTTAACCCCAATTGCCTCACTAAAAAAAAAAACAAAAAAAAGAATGTTGAAAACTATCTTTACATGTAATTGGAAAAAATAAAATACTATTAAGTGGGCTAAAGGATCTATCTCTCTGCAACACACTGGTAGTATCCCATGGTAGTACTAAAAGAATGGAGAACCATGGAGACTCATCCTTGCTTTGAACTAGGTGCTATGGAACTCAGCCATTAAAAATGGCAGGAAGCTGAGTTGAAGTGAGGAAGGGAAGCCATCTTGAGCCTGTAGTACCATGCACCAGCTTAAAGCAAGAGACCAAGCTAGGACTTATGGGGCAAAGGACCACCACTAGAAAAATCCTAGCATTTGAAACTAACTAGTCCTAGAAATTTATGGTCATCTTTGGGATCTTGGTTGATCATTCAAGGATCTCTCTCTCTTATTCTGTCTCTCTTTTTAATAAAGTTTATATACTCTTTTGAGCTTAACAATGAAGATTAATGGTCTCATTATACTGGGAACCTCTGAGCATGTATCTTCCAGGTTTCCTAGTTTGAGTCTCAAATCCAATGAAAGGACTAACACTCCCCAAAGTGTCCTTTCATATCATGAGTCTTTGACATCATATGGATCCAAATTCAGAAATGTGTTCTTCTATTCAGGAGGAGTCCAAGAGAGTGGATCTGCCATAGTAGATTGGCTAGTCTGCTCTGGGGATTTTTTCTGAACTTTAACATCTCTGAAGATCCCTGAAATGAAGATAAGAATGACTGGCAACCAGCTAACCTAGTGATGCTTCTGAGTCTGAGAGTTTTGGGGAATTGAAGAGGCTGGTTATCATTTCCTTGGAAGGAGAAGCCTGCCAGCCTGGCAGTTTTGATTTTAAGTAAAGTTTTTCATCCTTCCTCTTGGCAGAGAGGTAAAGGACCCCTAAGACAGAATGTTAGGCTTATCCATTGTTGTTGTCTAACTATTTTTCTTTATAATGGAGAGTTTTAATTGAAGAGTCACATGGGGAGAGGAGAGAATATCCAAAAGAAAATGGTATAAAAACAAAAGGCATAAATATTTTTAAAATAAAATAAAGGTTGGTCTTTTGTTTGGAAAGAATGAGATGGGATGCCTGAGTGTGGGACTGAGGGTCAAAGGATTCATGGGAGAAAGATGAGGGAAAGGAATAGACCAGGAAATTGGAAGCTAAATAGTGTTGATCATTGATCTGAGAGCTGCCCATCTAGAGCCTTTTTCTTTCACATTGCCTTTTCTTTTCTTTTTTTTTTCTTTAGTGAGGCAATTGGGGTTAAGTGACTTGCCCAGGTCACACAGCTAGTAAGTGTTAAGTGTCTGAGGCCAGATTTGAACTCAGGTACTCCTGACTCCAGGGCCGGTGCTCTATCCACTGCGCCACCTAGCCGCCCCTTCCACGTTGCCTTTTAACCTTGTATATTATTTCCAAATATGTTTTCCAATAGATAGACAACATGTTATAGTTGTTTGGAGACTAGACTTGGGGTCAAGAATATGTAGTACCGGGGGCGGCTAGATAGCACAGTGGATAAAGCACCGGCCCTGGATTCAGGAGTACCTGAGTTCAAATCTGGCCTCGGACACTTGACACTTCCTAGCTGTGTGACCCTGGGCAAGTCACTTAACCCCCATTGCCCCACCAAAAAAAAAAGAATATGTAGTACCTAGGCAGCTAGGTGGTGCAGTGGGTAAAGCACCAGCCCTGGATTCAGGAGGACATGAGTTCAAATCTGACCTCAGACACTTGACACTTACTAGCTGTGTGACCCTGATCAAGTCACTTAACCCTCATTGCCATGCCTATCTACCTATCTACCTATCTATCTATCCATACATACATACATATATATATATATATATAGAGAGAGAGAGAGAGAGAGAGAGAGTGTACCCTTTCTAGCTGTGTGAGCACAGGCCAATCACTCAGCCTTTCAGTGATTCCACACTATTCTTTTAGACTTCATGGTGCAGAGGTTTGGCCAAACTCCATCAGTAACTGGGTTTCTCCATCCTACAGTTCCCCCCCACTGAAGATATCCCAGGTCTGAATGCCCTTGCCCCTATTTTTTTCTAACTATATTTTCTTCCTTTGGAAATTAATGTCCCTCTGATCTGAGAAGGTCCAGGTGTGCTGAGAGAAAAGAGAAGCTGGCAGCTATAATGACTACAATAATAATAATAATAACTCATTTCTATAGCATATTAAGGCTTTCAAAGTGCTTTACATAATATCTAACAGTTATATAGTGTGATAAAGAATTTTACAATTTAGAAAGTACTTTCTGTCCATTATCTTATGTGATCCTCCCAAAAGTCCTATAAGGCAGATAGCACAGATCCACATCTTACAAACTGGGGCCCACAGAAGTTGAATGACTCACCCAAGATTCATATTCAGAAGAGCTGGTGCTTGAACTCATCTTTTGGCTTCAAATCCAGGCTTCTTTTGACTGCAATACTGGTGTCTCCACCTACAGAATTCTCCTGGAATATTTGGGCATGGGGATTTCTAAAGCTATGAGAATGGAATCTAATGCCTCAGGTAGGAAGCATTCATTCCAGTCCGCCAACCCCTCCTAACACATACCTTTCCAGGCAGAGGAAACATTGGGAAACTTACTGGGAATGGGGATTCCTTGTGGAAGGCTTAAGGCTAGTTTCCTTACATTGTCCTGCCCACAAGGGCAATCTGAACCTCCTTCTTTCCTTGACTTCATTCCTCAGTGATTCTACAGAGAACGCAATTTCAGGACTTTTGGTTTCTTCTTTTAGGTCAATTTAATTTGACATTCAAATGAGGCCCATTGGAAGACTGCTAGACTTGGAGTGGAGACTTAGATTTGAATTTTGTCCTGTGACCCTGGATAAGTCCTTTACCTGCAAAGTAGGGGAAATAATACTTGTACTTCCCACCTCAGAGGATTGTAGTGTGGTGTTTTGGTGGAGGGGTGACTAGAGTCAGAGAACCTGGGTTCAAATATTGGCTCAATCATTAGTATCCATGTGACGTTAGATAGGATATTCAACTTCCTTGAAGCTTCCTCACTCATAAAACAAGAGAATTGAACCAGATGAATCCTTCCTGCTCAAAATCTGTGATCCAATTACCTTAAAGCACTATAAAAATATAAGTAATTTCTTATTAACAAACCCTTATTAAATGACAACTGTGAGCAGGAGGCAATTCAGATATAGGGTGCACTGTTCCTTTAAAGCCCCCTGAGATGTTATACAGGTCTCTCACTGGGGCTACTCAGGTACTACTCACCTGAGGTCGTAGGGACTAGGGACCTCCTCCAATTCTCATTTCCTACAGAACGGTTAATGATGAAAAGTGAAGAGAAATGGACTGCATACCTTACATGAATTGAGATAAGGAATACTCTATATCCTCAAAGAACTTACAATCCAACTGGGGAACAAGGCACACATTGAGATAATTCTAATATGCAGCATTATTAAGAGAAGCAGTATTCCATAGGGGAAAGACCTGGTTTTGAATTCCACCTCTGACACTTACTAGCTGGGTGACCATGAGCAAATTACTTAATGCATCAGTTTTCTCAGCTGTGAAATGGAAATAATAATATCTATAGTGCCTTGGCTGTTGTGAAGCTCAGATGAGATAATTCATCTAAAGTACTTTGCAAACCTTCAACACTATGTGTCAATTATCATTAATATTTCATAATAGGGGGCAGCTAGATGGCGCAGTGGTAAAGCACCAGCCCTGGATTCAGGAGTACCTGAGTTCAAATCCTGCCTCAGACACTTGACACTTACTAGCTGTGTGACCCTGGGCAAGTCATTTAACCCCCATTGCCTGCAAAAAAACAAAACAAAACAAAACATTTCATAATAAGTATTTGAAAGAGAGATAAACAAAATGCTATGTAAGTTTAGAGGGAAGATCTCATTACCAATTATGACAATCATGGAAGGCTTCCCAGAGAAGATGATATTTGAGGTGGGCTCTAAAAGATAGTTAGGATTTCAACAGCCAGAAGGCAATAGTGAATAGGAGACATTCCAGGTCCCTCATACACAAGCAGACTTTCCATTCCCCAGAGTAAATGGTGATGAGTGGTGCAGACCCCAGAGACACTAACACATTAAATGTGTTTTTGTATCAAGCCCCCTTTCTTTTGACCTTGAATCCCAAGGATTTAACCTTGCATATCATAACTCCAGCCCTGCTTCCCCTCACCAACTGCTTACCATTTTTGTTCTCAATCTCACCACCTATAAACCCTCTCAACAAGAAACCCTCAGTGCACCACGACCTTTATGGTTCTCCATTACAATAAATTGCCTGCCACCAGCAGCGGAGGGAGCTAGTATGAAACACCATCTTGTTAAGCTGGGAATCCTTATTAATCACTTTGTGCTTTTGATAGACCGACTCTCAGAGTGATTTCTTTTTCACCACTGGGCTCTCCCTCTGTGTTTTACTTTTCCCATTGTGGGGGGGGTGGGAGGTAGGGGGAGAAGAGGAAACAAGGAAGGTCTCCCTGGCTCTGCCTTTCCTAATCCAGGGTCCAAGAACCCTAGAAATTTGCATGATAATTTTGTTGTATATTTGAAAGGAATAGCAAATTGTACACAGTAAATTTGCAGTTTCATCTATTTATTGTGCTGTTATAGAAATGCTTGTTTTATTCCATAAATTAAAATTCCAGATAGTATATGCATATCCTAAAGAAAAAAATTACCAAGAACTAAACTGAAAAGAAAATGTATACACTACATGTGCATCGAGAACATTGGCTTTGCAGTTCCTATTCAGCTACACCCAAGGGGCTTTCTCATCCTTTACCTTCCTTTGAGGTTTGCCCTGAATTCATCATTCTGGGATAGTCTGTGTCTTCATTAGGGGAGGTTCCCCAGATGTTCAATTCCACCCTATCTCAGATCCCTGAGGAACAATTCTATCCTGGTTCTATGCAGCAATTCTATCCTTCTTCCCCCTGCCAGAAAATATATGCTATGGCATCTTTACAAGGTAAAGGAGCAGGAAAAATACAAGTACCCCAACTCAAGATTGAAGTCAAGTCAAAGATCCAGGGTTTCTGTCCAGTGTTGGATCATGGGAAGAGCAGTCAAGGGAAGTCAAGTGCTTCATTCAAAGAAGATGCTTCATCATTAGTGTTGCTTTCACTGAATCCCAGAACCTCAGCTTTGGAAGAGCCCCAGAAGACACTGAGTCCAGACCAGAGCTGAACATGAATCCTCTGGCCCATAGCAAAGCCAACAAGTAGTGGTTGCTCAGCCCCTTCCTGATGATCTCCAGTAAGAGAGAAGCCACTTAGGGGGCAGTTAGGTGGCACAGTGGATAAAGCACTGTCCTTGGATTCAGGAGGACCTGAGTTCAAATCCAGTCTCAGATACTTGACACTAGCTGTGTGACCTTGGGCAAGTCAGTTAACCCTCATTGCCCCACAAAAGAGAGAGAGAGAGAGAGGAGCCATTTTCTTCTCTGGGCAGCCCATTCTACTTTTGAACAGTTCGACTTGTTAGGAGGGTTTTCCTTGCCTCAAGCTTACATCTGCCTCTAGAGCTTCTCCCTATTACTTCTGGTTCTGCCCTTTGGAGCCAAGTCAGAATATACCAAGTCACTTCTAGATTATGCCCTTCAAATTCATGGAACCAAGAATTATGTCCCTTTCTAAGTCTTTTCTTTGGACCAAATCAAAAAGTGTGACGTCATTAGTATAAAGAATTTCCATATAAGGAAACTCTCTCTATCAATACAGCTAAGCACCTCACACAGCCTAAGTTCTAATTTCTTCACCATCTTGGATTCTCTCTAGCTTATCAATATTCTTCTTAAAATATGGTATCCAATTCCCCAATTGATAAATGGTCAAAGGATATAAGCAGACCATTTTCAGACAAAGAAATCAAAGCAATCTATAGTCATATTTAAAAAACGTTCTATATCGGGGCAGCTAGGTGTCACAGTGGATAGAGAACCGACCCTGGATTCAGGAGGACCTGAGTTCAAATCCAGCATCAGACCCTTGATGTTTACTAGCTGTGTGACCCTGGGCAAGTCACTTCACCCCAATTGCCTCACTAAAAAAACCAAACAAACAAAAAAACATTCTATATCACTATTGATGAGAAAAATGCAAATTAAAACAACTCTGAGGTACTACCTCACACTTATCAGAGTGGCAAAAACAGAAGGATGTTGGATGTTGGAGGGGATGTGGGAAAACAGGAAAACAAATCCACTGTTGGTGGAGTTGTGAACTGATCCATCCATTCTGGAGAACAATTTGGAACTATGCCCAAAGGGTTATAAAACTGCAAACCCTTTGATCCAGCAATACCATTGCTATGTTTATATCTCAACAACATCCCCCCAAAAAGGGAAAGGATCTATTTGTACAAAAATATTTGTAGCAGCTCATTTTGGGTTTTGGGGGATTTTTTTGTTTTGTTTTGTTTTTGCGAGGGGCAATGGGAGTTAAGTGACTTACCCAGGGTGACACACCTAGTAAGTGTCAAGTGTCTCAGGCTGGATTTGAACTCAGGTCCTCCTGAATCCAGGGCTGGTGTTTTATCCACTGCACCACTTAGCCACCCCCAGCAGCTCATTTTGTAGTGGCTAAAAATTAAAGATGAAAGGGATGCCCATCAATTGAGGAATGGCTAAACAAGCTGTGGTATATTATTGTAATGGAATATTATTGTGCTATAAGAAATGACAAGCAGGATGATTTCAGAAAAACCTAGAAAGACTTACATAAACTGATGTATAAAGAAGTGGATAGAACCAGGAAAATGTTGTGCACAGTGACAGCAATATTGCTCAATGAAGAACTGTGAATGACTTAGCTGTTCTCAGCAATGCAATGATGCAAGACAACCCCAAAGGACTAATGATAAAGCATACTATCCAATTCCAGAGAAAGAACTGATATTGAGTAAATACAGACTGTAGCATGCTATTTTTCATTTTCTTTCTTTTTTTTTTATTGTCTTCTTATTCAAAATGACTAATATGGAAATGTTTTACATAATTGCACATGTATAACCTATATCTAATTGTTTACCACCTTAGGGAAGAGGGAGGGGAAGGACAGAGGCAGGGATAGAATTTGGAATTCAAAACTTTAAATAATTTTTTAAAAATATGGTACCGGGGGTGGGGGGGGTGGCTAGGTGGCGCAGTGGATAAAGCACTGGCCCTGGATTCAGGAGTACCTGAGTTCAAATCCGGCCTCAGACACTTGACACTTACTAGCTGTGTGACCCTGGGCAAGTCACTTAACCCCCATTGCCCCGCAAAAAAAAAAAAAAAAAAATATTGTACCCGGGGGGCAGCTAGGTGATGCAGTGAATAAAGCATGGGCCCTGAATTCAGAAGGACCTGAATTCAAATCTGGCCTCAAACACTTGACACTTATTAGCTGTGTGACTCCGGGCAAGTCACTTAACCCTCATTGCCCTGCAAAAAAATAGATATAGATATAGATATATGTAGATATAAATATAGAAATAGATTAGGTAGATATAGATATTAATATAGATATTGCCCAAAACTGAGCTCAGCACTCTGGATGAGACTGACCAAGGCAGTTCAGTGGTGCTCCCTTCTTCTAGTCCTCCATACTATTCCTCTCTAAAAGAAGCCTTTGAGATTCCATTAGCCTTCTTCACTTCTGTCTTGTCCCATTAACATAATGAGCTAGTGGCCCACTGTTGTGTTCATGAATTCCAGCCTTGAAGGGCTTTTTAAAACCATCTAGTACAACCCTTCATTTTACAGAGGAGAAAACAGAGATCCAGAAAGATTAAGTGATTATCCTGTGCCCCCCAGCATGAGTAGATGGCAAATTTGAACACAGATCTACTAACTATAAGTCAAGTGCTTTCCCCGGGGCATCATGGTGCATAATTAAATCAGCAGCAGTAGTCAGGCATCCCAGCACGCAGGAGAAGGATACAAGGAGGCAGTTCCAGGAGGCAGAGGGTGATTCAGTGGATAGAGTGCTGGGCCTAGAGTCAGGAAGCCATCAGTTCAAATCTGGTCCCAGATGCTTACTAGTTGTGTGACCCTGGGCAAGTCACTTACCCCCTATTTGCTTCAATTTCCTCAACCATAAAATGGGAATAAAAATACCACCTACCTTCCAGGGTTGTTGGAAGTATCACATGAGACCATATTTGCCAAGTGCTGAACACATTGACCAGCACTTAATAGGACCTATATAAATGCTGCATATCATCATCATTATTAAGCACAAGGACTGGGAAAACATGAGAGGGAGGAAGGGAGGGAGGAGAGAAAGGGAGCAGGCTTCAGAAATGGCAAATTTTCAACACAAGGGGGAGAGAATAGCTTCACAGAATCCCCAAATTGGAGAGTCAGAAGGGATCTTAGCAGTCAGCTAGATTGACTCATACACAAAAGGAATCCCTAGTGACAAGTGACCATCCGGTGTCTTCTTGAAGACTTCCGGGGACTTCTCAAGAGAGGTAATTCCACTTTTGGATGGTTCTAATTGTTGGGAAGTTTCCCTTGACATTGGGTTGAGACATTGTGCCTCTTGGCTCCTGGTTCAGTCCTCTAGGGCTGTATGGACCAGATTTGGGGGGGGGGAGGTAGGGGGCAGAGCAGTGAGGGTTAATGTCACACAACTAGTAAGTGTCAAGTGTCTGAGGTCGGATCTGAACTCAGGTCCTCTGGAATTCAGGGGAGGTGCTCTATCCTCTGCACTGCTAGCTGCCTCCTATGGACCAGATTTAATAATCTCACCACATGACAGCCCTTCCGATACTTGCAGGCATCCATCATGCTTCCTCTTCTCCAGACTAAACATGACGAGTCCTGTCAACTGATCCTTGCATGTCATGTTCCTAAGACACTCGGTCAGTCAACAAGCATGTATTAAGATCTTACACGGGGGGGGGGGGGGGGGGCGGCAGCTAGATGGCGCAGTGGATAGAGCACCGGCCCTGGATTCAGGAGTACCTGAGTTCAAATACTGCCTCAGACACTTAAAACTTACTAGCTGTGTGACCCTGGGCAAGTCACTTAACCCCAACTGCCTTACTAAAAAAAAAAAAAAAAAAAAAAAGATCTTACACAGGCACCGGACCAAGCACCATCCTAAATGAACCTCCACTGGATGGACCCTCCAGCTTATGACACGGGCTCCCACTTCCATGGCTGATCAGGTCCCACCTAGCCAGGAAATCCCCATCCTATCTCCCAATGACTGGGGGACCACAAGCCAGAGGAAACCTCAGATGAGCTTCCTCCTTGCTGAAGGGAAGGGATGGCTCTGAATCCACGGCTAATCACTAAGGCTTGCAGGCAAAGATGATTTGCAATTCTTACAGTGAGTTTGTGGTGTACTTCATTATGTCTATTTATAGGACAATGGATCATAAGGGCTATAAAAACACCATCTGCCAGCTCCTTTCCCAAGAACCGGGTGGTTGCCGCTCACGACACTGGGGATCTGGTGGCCATGGAGTCCCACACTCTCAAGACATCTCTAGTTGAACTGGAGAGCTCCTCCTGGGAACCTGGGGCCAAGGCCATCATGAAAGCTTCCTATACTTTTTTTTTTTTTTTTTGCGGGGCAATGAAGGTTAAGTGACTTGCCCAGGGTCACACAGCTAGTAAGTGTCAAGTGTCTGATCCAGATTTGAACTCAGGACCTCCTCCTGAATCCAGGACAGGTGCTTTATCCACTGCGCCACCTAGCTGCCCCCTCCATATACCTTTCAACGAGATCAGATTCTTCATTGTCCCCAAATATACTATGTTTATCCCATTCCCCCTGTGTATATATAATAAATGGCACAATGGATTAATATTGGATTTGGAGTAAGGAAGGCCTGAGTTCAAATCCTACCTCAGACATTTACTAGCTTGTGACTTTGGGCAAGTTAGATGATAATAGTAGTAGTAGTAGCAGTAGTAACAACTAGCCTTTATCTAATACTTTAAGGTTTGTAAAACGCTTTGCACATATTATCTCATTTGATCCTCACCACAGCCTTGGAAAGTTGATGCTGTTATTACCCATGTTTTACAGATAAGGAAACTGAGGCAGCAGTTAAGTGACTTGCCCAAAGTCACACAGCTAGTAAAATGGATAGGGGAAGAGACAGGAACTGTGATTTCATTGACATAAAAAATTTCCAAATAAGGAAACTCCCCCTATCAATACTGCTAGGCACCTTCTCAGCAATTTACAGTCTTAGAGAGCTACCCAGAGTGTTGAGAGACCACATGAGACCTAAGACAATGAGGCTTATCCTCCTATTTCCCCATAGCAGCTCCTAGGCCTTAGAGTTATCTAACCAATATATCCACCAACAAAAAACCAAATTCCTCCTCAACTCTTTTCTCACTAGACTACAATGATAAGCTTGAGGGCATCCAAGGGATGATGATCAAGATGGTGAAGGATCTTGAGATCATGCCATAAAACAACCTGGAGATGTTTTGCCTGGAGAAGAGAAGGCTTGGACATTAACATAAAAACTTCCCTCAAGTGTTTGAGGGGCGATCATAGGGCCTTAGGGGAATTAAACTTGCTCTGTTTTGTTCCAGAGATGGGGTGAGAAAGGTCAGAGGTGGTAGGGAAAGGAGAAGGAAAAACATCTGATTGGAACCCCCAGTGTGGAAACTCCTCCATGAATTAAGTGACTTACTCATAGTTCCCAGTCAACATTCATCAAAGTTAGTTACCTCCATTCCAAAGCTGTCTTTCTATCCACTACATCACATTGCTCTTAGCACACAGTAGGAACTTAATATTTGTTTAACTGAAACTGAAATTGCAGAAAGGCAAATTTAAGTGTGTTATACAGAAAAACTTTATAACATAATAGAGATTCCTAAGTGAAATGAACTGTCTTAGGGAAATATTAGTAGTGAGTTCCCCACCCCTGGTTGTCCTCAAGTGGAAACTGAATGATCATCCATCAATTATGTTGGAGAGCAGATTTCTTTTCAGGCATGAGTTAGATTTGAGGGCCTCTGAGGTCTCTCCCAGCTCTGAGATGCTGTGATATTAGGATGTTATTCCTGCTCTAGGGAAGTAGCCAGGCCAATAAATGACAAAACAGGCAAAACAGGTGGTGAGATTTTCTCTTGCTAAATGAGAGTCCTCACCAACTCAGAGTATACCCACCTTAATGGGTCTTACTATCACTGCCTGTGGGCTTCCACTAATCCATAAGAACAGACCTCTCCCTAAATGCCCATGTTTCCGGAATGTAAACTGCTCTGTTGATACTGCAATGAAATGAAATTGCAATCGATTTCCCCTTTTACAGTGTCATGGTGTATCCGTGACACTGTAAACCAAAGGGGCCCACACAGCTTAACTCTGGTGGTTAGACTTGGAGAGAAATGTCCAAAGCATGTCCTTGTTTTCTAAGCCACTTGTATTATCAGGAATAAAAAGCATCATGTCCCCATGGGAGCTAATGAAAGCCCAGGCAGTATACCCTGAGAAAACCCACTTGGTTGTTTACTGGGACACCTGCTCACTTCTGTCTGCTATGCTAGAGGCAGGAGGATTTCCAGAAGCAGAGAAATGGGTGAGATGATCTTTTCCAGGGTACTGGTGGTCAGAGGATCCAAGGACTCAAGAAACACAAGGATGGGATCAACTTTTGAGGGAACTACTGCTTTCTGAATCTCCTAAAGAAGAACATTAATGATAGGAGGAAGGCTTTTTAACAATTAGAAACAGAAAAGTAGAGATGCATGGATGGATGCATGCATGGATGGATGGAGAGAGAGATGGAGAGATGAAAAAGAGAGAGATGGATGATTGATAGATGATATAGATAGATAGATGACTTATTGATAGCTAGATAGATGATAGATACATAGATATAGATGATAGAGAGAAATGATAGATAGATAGATGAAAAAATAAATATGGACATGGATAGAGAGATAGAGATGGATTGATGGTTATATAGATATGGATAGAGAGGTGGATAGATGGATATGGGTAGAGAGAGATAAAGAGATAGAAAGAGATCTAGAGACAGAGAGAGTGATATCTAGAAATAGATGGATAGATAGATGGATGCATGCATGCATCAATAGGTGGATAGACATTTTTAAGCTCTTACTTTATGCCATCAATTGTACTGAGTTAGATATACAAAAACAAGATGTTCCATTACTCATCACTCTCAAAGAGTTTACATTCTAATAACAGAAGACAAGACATAAAGAAGAGCTGGGAAGAGGTAGGGGACTTTGATGGGGAAGGGGGCAGAGGGGAAAGGCAGTTGGTGTGGAGGTAGAAGAAACCAGAGGGTGAGCAGGAAATGAAGTGAACAGGCTGCAGGGGCTCCTTGACATATGGTGATCCCAGGTAGGGACTCACTAATCATTGATTTGACCTCAGGGTGGAGTCCTCCTTGGGTCGGGGGAGGAAGGCGAAAGACAGCTGGAGGGTGGGAAGGGGAGGTGAAACAGACTGGAGAATAAGCAAGAAATAACATGAGGGTATTCAACCATCCAAAGGTGGAGTGGAATCCCAGAAGAGGAGCAATGTGGCTTATCTGTCTTTTCCATAGCACCCAGAGCCTTCCCCAGACCGTGGAACAAGGGTGAGGCTTCCAAAACCACAGGAGAAGACAGGACATGGTGTGGTGAAATTAAAAGAGCCCTAGACTTAGTAAAGGAGATGTCTCAGATCTCACTACCTATTGTGACCTTGGGCAAGTCACATATCCATCTGCGTCACTCTGTTTCCTCATATGTAAAATGAAAAGAGTCAATGAAGTGCTTGCTAAGGCTCCTTCCAGCTCTCAGTAATTCTGAGGAAGTCACCACCCTCACAGAGTGAAGAAGAATAAGAGGGATGCTGTGCCTGAGCCCTTGGGAATCCAGTTTATTAAATAACCATGTGAAAAGGGTGCTGCAGGGATCATTAGACCCATTTTACAGATGAGACAACTGAAGACTCAGAGAGATGGAAGGACTTGCCCAAGATGTCCTGGAGTGTGATTTGAACCCGGGTCCCCTCTGACTCCACATCCAGTTTATGTCAGACTTCACTGCCTTCAGAGTTAGAAGGTCCATCTAGGCTACTTTATACAGGACGAATTTTCTCTAAGTTGTCCCCAACAAGATTATATTCAACCTTCCAATGAAGACCCTCTAGTGAGGGGGAACTCACTACCTCCTCCTCATCTCCACCTCCTGGCATCCATAAAGCCTCAGCTAAAATCCTACCTCCTTCAAGAAGCTCAACCCATTCCCCTTTAATACCAGAGCCTGTCCTCTCAGATTATCTCCAATTTGTCCCGTCTCCATCATGTTTGTACAAGTTGGTCATAGGTCACAGGTCACCTCCCCCATGAGACAGGGGCTCTTAGAGAGCCGGAACTGGAGCCCCACTGCTTAGAATGGTGCCTAGCATAAAGTAGGCTCTTTTTTTCTTTTTCTTTTTTTTTTTTTTTTGGCAGAGCAATGAGGGTTAAGTGTCTTGCCCAGGGTCACACAGCTAGTAAGTGTCAAGTGTCTGAGGTCAGATTTGAACTCAGATCTTTCTGAATCCAGGACAGGTGCTTTATCCACTGCTCCACCTAGCTGCCCCAATAGGCTCTTAATAAATTCTTGTGGTCAACTGCCTTCCTTTGGGGGTACCTGATTCACTTCAGAGAAGCTCTGCTTCTTTAAAATATTCTCCTTTAATTGTTTGCCTTCTCAGTGAGGGAGGTTGGGGAGGGAGGGAGAGAATTTGGAAATCAAAATATGAAGAAGTCATGTTTAAATTGTTTTTACATGTAATTGGGGTAAAATAAAATATTAAAATTCAAAATTATTTTCCTTTCCTCAAAACACTGAGCCCAAACCTGTTTTTTCACACTTTCTTATTTCTCCTAGTTTTGCTTGATGGATAAAGCAAAGGAAGTCTGATCCCTGTTCCATGTGGCAGCCCTTTAAATACTTATCCAGGCTAAACACCCCTACATCTTCCAGCAGGCTTTTTTTTTTCATGGCATGACCTTGAGGCCTCTGATCACCCTGGTAGTCCTTCTCTGAATTGCCTTCCAGATACTATTCTTAAAATGAAGTTGCCAAAATTGAGTCCAGTGCTTCAGATGTGATCTGTCCAGGACAGAACTCCAATAATCTGGGTGTTCTGCCTTCCTTAATGTAGCCTCAGATCACATCAGCTTTGGGGGCTGCTGTGTCACACTTACATGGCAGTCCACCAAAACCAGAGATCTCTTTCTTTTTGTGTGTGTGAGGCAATGAGGGTTAAGTGACTTGCCCAGGGTCACACAGCTAGTTAAGTGTCAAGTGCCTGAGGTTAGATTTGAACTCAGGTCCTCCTGAATCCAGGGCTGGTGCTTTATCTACTGCACCACCTAACTGCCCCATCCCCAGATCTCTTTCACAGGAATTACCAACTAATCATAATCAGAATGATAATTACCCCATATTTTTATATTCTGCTTTGAGGTGCACAAAGTGTTTTATACATTTCTCATATGACCTCATAATAACTCTTGGAGGGAGGTGCTAGTATCCCTATTTTAAAAATGGGGAAACTGAGACATATCAAGGTTAAGTGACTTGTCCAAGGTCATACAATCTGATGCCTGTGTTACACAATCTGTCCTAGATTGTCTTAGATTTTAATTCAGGTCTTCCTGATTCTGAGTCCAGTACTCTATGCACTACACCAGCTAGCTGCCTGTAGACAAAACTACTCTATCTTTTATGTAGGTATTTACATTTATCTTCATTAAATTCCATCTAGTTAGATTCAGTCCAGGGCTGAATCAAGATCTTAGCCTGTCCAGATCTTTTAGTGTCCTGAATCTACCCTCCAGTCTGTTATTCTAGTCATTAACTCAGGGTAGGAAACCCAACTGATACCCAGTGGACAAGAATGTATTAATCCCCTGCTGTCAGGCACTGTGCTAAACTCTGAGGCTACAAAGAAAAGCAAAAATAGTCTCTGCCCAAAAGGAGTTCACAGTTGAATAGAAAATTCAACATACAAAGGGTTAAGTGCAAACTAGAGGCAAACAGGAAAAACTGGAGCTAGTCAGCAGAGTAGCATTAAGGAGGATCAGAAGAGACTTCTTGGAGAAAGTGAGATTTTGGCTGGGATCCCAGACAGGGGATCTGAGTCAATTACTAGAGTCAAGACAATCTGAAATGAAAGACTGAAAGATGGTTCTCATGATAGTGAAGGGGGAACCAATAAAGACAAATCAGGAAGAATGTGAGACATCACATAGCAATCTGCTGGTGTCCCACAGTTTGGTAATCTATGAAATGGGAACAGTCCTGTGATCATGATGACCTACTCCTCTAGCCTTCGGGAGAAATGGTTTGTCCTTGTCTAAGGCAAGCCAGTGGATCACCAGGGGCCACAATGTCACTAAGTCATTATGTAACTACTAAGCTGAGTGTCTTCACCCCTCTCTCCTCTCCAGTCTGAGAAGATGAGATGGTCTTCTTGTCACTGCTAAACCCTCTGGCTATGTTCTTACCCTGGCCCTCCCATCTCCTCTGGAACCTTGTTCCATAGAGTATTCTCCACTCCCCATTCTTAAGTTCTTCTTCTCTACTGTTTCATTCCCTCTACCCACAAACACATGCATGGCTCATTTATTCTTTTCTTGTGAGGCAATTGGGGTTAAGTGACTTGCCCAGAGTCACACAGCTAGTAAGTGTTAAGTGTCTGAGGCCGGATTTGAACTCAGGTTCTCCTGAATCCAGGGCTGGTGCTCTATCCACTGTGCCACCTAGCTGCCCCTATTTTTTTTTGCGGGGCAATGGGGGTTAAGTGATTTGCCCAGGGTCACACAGCTAGTGTCAAGTGCCTGAGGCTGGATTTGAACTCGGGTACTCCTGAATCCAGAGCCAGCACTTTAACCACTGCGCTATCTAGCTGCCCTATTCTTTTTTAATAATAAACATTTTTATTTAAAGTTCTAAGTTCCATATTTTATGTCTCCTTCCCTCCCTCTCCTCCTTCCTCCATGAGGCAGTAAGCAATCAGATATACGTTATAAATGTACAATTATGTAAAATATTACCATATTAGTCATTTTGTATAAGAAGACTATAATAAAAGAAAAAATGAAAGAAAGTGAAAAATAGCATGCTTCAGTCTGTTCCATCAATATCAGTTCTTTTTTTGGACGTGGATAGCATGCTTCATCATTAGTCCTTTGGGATTTTCTTGAATCATTGTATTGCTGAGAATAGTTAAGTCATTCACAGTTCTTCATCAAACAATATCGCTGTCTCTGTGCACAATGTTCTCCTGGTTCTGCTCACTTCACTATACATTGGTTCATAAAGTCTTTCTAGACCTTTCTGAAATCATTCTGCTCATCAATTCTTATAGCAATATAATTTTCCATCACAATAATATACCAAAGCTTGTTTAGCCATTCCCCAATTGATGGCCATTCCTTTGATTTCCAATTCTTCATGGCTCATTTATTCTAAAAAAAAAAAAAATGAAAATGGGGGCAGCTAGGTGACACAGTGGATAAAACACTGGCCCTGGATTCAGGAGGACCTCAGTTCAAATCCGGCCTCAGACACTTGACAATTACAAGCTGTGTGACCCTGGGCAAGTCACTTAACCCTCATTGCCCTGCAAAAAAAAAAAAAAAGAAAAAAAAAACCCTTCACTTGTATATACTTCTTAAGCTGTCATCTTCTATCTCCCCTTCTCCCATACACCACAGTCAGAAAGAGTCAAGCATTTCCTCCACCCACTGCCTTCTCAACACCCATCCCCACCCCTCTGTTAGAAAGATTCTTTTCAAGGTCACCAATTACCTTTTCAGGGCCAGTCCAATGGCCTTTTTCTCTCTTCTTCCTCCTTTACATCCCTGAAGGATGTGACACTCCTGACCACCTGTTCCTTCTTGACAACCCACCCCCATCCCCACCTTGTTCAGTTTTCATGGTGCTGCTCCTGGCTGGTTCCCCTCCCACTTCTATGACCATTTCTTCTCTGTCTCTTTGACCTAACTCCCCTTTCCTTCCTTCTCCCTCCAGCTGTATATCCCCAAAATGCATTCTTGAGTCCTCTGCTGTCTCTACAATCTCTTCCTTTTGGTTCATTGCTCTTTAGCCTCCCCCACTCAAATGTCAATTCCTTAAGATCAGGGTCTATGTTGATCCCATCATCCAGCAAAGGGTCTTATAACCAGTAAGAACTTAATAAAGGAGTGTTGCCTTGAACTATCTCCTTCACTCTCAAGCCTTGTAATATTACCTCCATTTCCACTTGGCCTGTGTATGTAGGTACATAGGATGAAAGATTTATAGCTGAAGGAGATACCAAGAGCCAATTCCCTCATTTTACAGATGATGGCCTGAGACCCAGACATTTAAGTGACTTGTCCAAGATCAGGCAAGAAGTCAACTTCAGAGGCAGGTTTGAAGTGATGTCTTTGTACTCCAGAACTAGAGATCTTTCCATTGTGCCTCCCTTGTTATGAAATCATAACTCTGAACCTGGGAGTGGGGCACTCAGGGGCCATCTAGTCTAACCTTTTCATTTTACAGAGAAGGAAACTGAGGCTGAGCCAAAGTGACTTCCCTGAAGGTCACACAAGTAGTAAATGTGAGGGATGGAATTTTAACCCAGATCCTTTGCCTCTATATGTAGTGTTCTTCTCACTGTGCCACATATGAGCTGAATGCTTGCCCATGTTTCCACCTCATCCTGTCCAAAACCGTGAAGGGTTAAGGGCCCCTGTTATCATCCCTGTTCTGTTCAGCCTTTTTTTCCAATGACAGATTTAAAAGCACAATGATCAGATGTATCAATAACATGAAGACAGAAAGAATCTCTAACATTTGGATGACAAAATGTGCTTACACTAACACTTCAAGGATCTGGGATTCCATTAGTAAGGAATACTCTCTCTCCCAGTGCACATCACAGCCCCTAAACAGTCTTCATGAGTGAGTGATTTTGGCTGAAAATATTCATCACATTAATAGCTGGCCCTCAAGGATAAGTCTTTGGTTCTTACTGTCTAGTGAAGCAGTTCTCAGAGTGTGGTCCCCAGGTCCCTGAGAATCCCCTAGACCCTTTCAGAGGGTCTCCAAGGTCAAAACTATTTTCATAATAATTTCAAGATGTTATTCACATAATCCACATAAGCAGAAACTCTTTGGGGTCCTTAACAACTTTTAAGAGTACAAAGGGGGAAAACAAAACAAAACAAAACAAAACCCATGGGGACAGTTAGGTGGTGCAGTGGATAGAGCACCGGCCCTGGATCCAGGAGAACCTGAGTTCAAATCCAGCCTCAGACCCTTGACACTTACTAGCTGTGTGACCCAGGGCAAGTCACTTAACCCCAATTGCCACACACACACATACACACACACACACACAAACCCAAAAGTGCAAAGGGAGTCTTGAGATACCCCACACACACACACACATTTTGTCTAGTTTAATCTCTGAAGGAAGAGGCAGGGGCCCTTTAAGAAAGCATTGGGCTAGAGCCCTGCCTCTCATCAGATCTGGGGAGGCAGGGGGAGAAAGTGATTTTAGGAGAGAAGGGAGGGGAGACTGGAATTAAGTCACCCAAGGGAAAAGAGTCTGCATAAAGGTCAGCCTGTCTCCAGCACAACACCCATCCTCCGGCTCTGCTACGCCTGAGTTTTCTAACTTGGTGAGACAGGAACAATGTAAGAGGGAGAAATTATAGCTTATGTGAAGAACTGGGTCAGAAATTAGCTGGAACATTATTATCTGGGAAAAAATCTTGGTGTGTGAAAGTATGTGTTTGGTGCTGGACTAATTGTACAGTCATTCCTGCTGAAATCTAGGCGAGAATTATGGATATGGAGATTAGGAGCTACCCTGTCTCATAACCGTAAAATAGCTGCCTTCCTTTGCTAATAAAGCAACTTCCCTTGACGGTTTTACTGGGCTCTTAGTGGGTGGTGTGAGCTTTGCCCTGTTCTGAGAGGCAAGGGTGGTGCTTACCATATTTATGGACGAGGGCCTGGATTCCAAAGAGTAGCCCCAGGTGAAGCAGTCAACCCTGCCCCCCAGAGTGAAATTGCTTGGCAGCCAGGGGTGTGGTGCCATTGATTGTTAAAATGAAGTTCAAGGAGCCTGGAGCTAAGTCAGAAGCTCTTGGAGGCTGGAATTGGGACCTAAGCTTAGCACTAAAACACTGAGAGGGATACCAGCCCCCAAATCTAGGAAAGGAAGCTCAATAATGGCTGGGGTGGTCAGGGAGGACGTTGGAGAGGAGGTAGACTTTGAGGTGGACATCAAAGGATGAAGGAGGGAAGCCACTCCAGATGCAAGAGGACTGAGAGAGACAGGAGACAAAGCATGCAAAGATGCAGAGGCAGGAAGGGTGAAGGGATGTTTGTGAGTCCCCAAATCCAGATCAACTTCGAGCCAGACACCGGCACACTCAGTTACACTTGTACTCTCAAAATGGACCCAGGATGTCATCAAGGTGCTCATTCCCTCCATTGATGCAGATGGCGAACACACAAGTGAGAAATAAGCACATATATGTCTAGTCAGACTCCTACCCCCCTACCCAGACACACACAGACACACTCAGAGTCACACAAGAACACACAATGGTGCAGTTTAAAGAGCCTTGGATTTGGAGTCAAGAGGCCATGGAGGGGCAGCTAGGTGGTGCAGTGGATAAATCACTGGCCTTGGATTCAGGAGGACCTGAGTTCAAATCCAGCCTCAGACACTTGACACTAGCTGTGTGGCCCTGGGCAAGTCACTTAACCCTCATTGCCCTAAAAAAAAAAAAAGAAAAGAAAGAAAGAGGCCATGGAATCCAATCCCAGTTCTGTGCTGTGTGACCTTGAGCTAGTCACTATACCTCTCTGGTACTCAGTTTCCTGTTCTGTGAAATGAAGGAGCTGGACTAGATGACTTCTAAGGTCCTTTCCAGCTCTAAATTTGTGAGCCTATGACCCACTTAGAGACACACACGATCCCAAAGTTGCATGCAATCATATAGCTAAATACATTCACCTACAAAAGCAAGGACACGACAATTATCCACACAGTCATATATAATACACACACACATATATATATATATATATATATATATACATATATATGCTCAGTGACAGGAAGATCTGGGTTCCAATCCTGCCTTTGACACTGACTAGCTATGTGAGAATAGGCAAGTCTCTTGATCTGACAGGCTGGACACACTTAATTAAGACATAAACGCAAAGAAAAAAATTTTAATTATAAAAAGACATAAACACAGTAACAATTTCATTCAGTCACACACACTTCTCTTAGCATAGTGCCTAGCACATAGTAGGTGCTTAATAATTGTTTATTGACTAACTGACCTTCATACAGTGAGACTTGTACATGCTGGAACATTTCTGAGAAATTCTGACCCCCATCTCTGAAGAAGCAACATGGAACAGGGGAGAGAACACTGGATTTGGCATCAGGCACCTAGAATCAAAACTCC
This sequence comes from Dromiciops gliroides, assembly GCF_019393635.1. NCBI lineage: Eukaryota > Metazoa > Chordata > Mammalia > Microbiotheria > Microbiotheriidae > Dromiciops > Dromiciops gliroides. The sequence goes on along the minus strand of NC_057862.1, from coordinate 38,182,181 downwards.
TCTCTTGGGGGCACCTAGGTGGTTCAGTGGATAAAGCACCAGCCCTGAATTCAGGAAGACCTGAGTTCAAATCCGGCCTCAGACACTTGGCACTTACTAGCCGTGTGACCCTGGGCAAGTCATTTAACCCTCATTGCCCTACCAAAATATTTTTTTAAAACCCTCTCTTTCACTTGCCCAGCTCTGGGACAGCAGGCAAGTCACTGGACCTCCCTGGCCCTCCATTTCCTCCTCTGTAAATTTTGGAAAAGATGGCCTCCAAAGTCCCTGATAGCTCCAGGCCCCCACAAGCCATGAATTGCCCATTGTCAGGGAGGGGAACTGACTTGACTTCTGCACCCATGCAATCCCAAGAAAATTCTGTGGCTGGAGAACGCCCACTGGCTGCCAAGCCCTTCTCCAGATTTTTTTCCTACAATATCACGACAGTCCAAGTCATTGATTCCTCTTCATGCAATCAAGAGGGCTCAATTAATGCTTAGGGACACTCAAAGAAATACAAGAGCCTAGTAGTGATGCACTTTCTGGCTGGAAATAGTCAAAGATATGCAGGAAAGCAGGTATGGGAAGTGTCCTGGGGACAAGGGGGCAGAAACAGAGCATCATGTAATATTTTTTTTTTGTGGGGCAATAGGGGTTAAGTGATTTGCCCAGGGTCACACAGCTTGTAAGTGTCAAGTGTCTGAGGCCAGATTTGAACTCAGGTCCTCCTGAATCCAGGGCCAGTGCTTTACCCACTGCGCCACCTGGCTGTCCCCTGCATCATGGAATCTTAAAGCTGAATTCAGAACAGTCTAACCCCCAACCTCTGCAGCATCCTGACAGAAAAGTCATAGAGTTACTTCTGGAACAGCTATTGAGACAGGGAACTCACTCCCTATAAAGGCAGCTAATTCCACTTGGGGACAGCCTTGGATATCCAGGGATCATTTTCTTTAGAGATGAGAAGAGTGAGCAATCTTTTCCTCTGATGGAGATGCTCTCCATATTTGTCTTTGATGGTAGACACGATGCACCTGCTTTTATGACAAGATCACTTCACCTGTCTGTCTGTCTGTCCTTCTGACTGTCAGTGTCCAACTGACCTTGTGCCACTCCCATTCGAACCCATGAAGTGTGTAGGGAGAGTCTCAGTCAGTGGAGGTTGGGCCAGATGGCCCCTGACGTACCTTCCAACCCTGAGATTTTAGAACATAGAGGGACGGAGTCAGAAGCAGCCATCAAGCGTGTGCTGGGTCTGTGGCTGTCCCTAACTCCCCTCCCAGCTCAGCACAGATGATGCTGGGGCCAGAGGGACAGCCCTGGCTCGGCTGGAGCCAGAGGGGCAGGGAACTGCCCAGAAAAGGAGACCAACGTGCTCCTGAGACCCAGAATGCCAGACCCCTTCTGACTGCTCAGAGCCACAGTGCACACGTGCTTGGCCTAGAGTGTGAAAGGGGAAGAGAAATCCCCAAAAGAGAAGCTTTATCCCGATGGCATCCAAACATCTTCAAGCCCAACCTGGAGGAGCAACTGCAGTGCAATGGCGACCCCTGCTGGCCATCTGGCAGACAGCTACTTCCAGGTTGGCCCAGCATTAAGGCCCAGACTTTCTCCAATTCTAGGCAGCCACAGGGAAGGGCAGGCGAATGGGGATCCAGAAATAGGGACATATGGATGATGATCCAAGCAGAGGAACAGACAGATAGTAACTATGGCTGCAGGACAAGTAGATAGCATCCCAGCAGGATGGTTGGACAGTGGCCATATACTAGGGCTAGGGAATGATCCAGACAGAGGGACAGATACACTATAACCCTGTCAGCAAGCAGGTAGAAAGTATTGCAAACAGAGGGACAGATGGACAGTGACCATATCCTGGGGACAAGAGTAGAGTGACACTGACAGAAGGACACTCTCACACAGGCAAATAGACAATAATGACATCAGATAGCCAAGAGGATGCTGATCTAGACAGAAGGCAATAATACTAATAACAGGGGGCAGCTAGGTGGCGCAGTGGATAAAACACTGGCCTTGGATTCAGGAGGACCTGAGTTCAAATCCAGCCTCAGACCCTTGACACTTACTAGCTGTGTGACCCTGGGCAAGTCACTTAACCCTGATTGCCCCACCCCAAAAAAATTAATACTAATAACAATTTACATTCATAAAGAAGGTAGAATAGAGGAGAGCTGGGGGTGGGGGTGGCACAATGGATAGTCTGCTGGACTTGGAGTCAGGAAGAGCTGAGTTAAAATTCTACCTCAGACCCTAGCTGGGTGTGACCCCTAAGTGAATAACTTAATCTCCATCAATTTCAGTTTCTTCATCTGAAAAATGGGGACAACAGCACCTCTCTCCAAGAATGGTTGTGAGAATCAAAGAGGCTAAGATGTGTCAAGTGCTTTGCAAACCTTACAGAACTACATAAATGATAGTTGGTGTTATTGTTGTCATATGCCTGGATCTGGAATCATAAAAACTTAGGTTCAATCCCAGCTCTGGTGCATACTTTTGGTGTGACCAGGGACAAGTCACCTGACCTCTCAATGTCCCCAGGCAACTCCCTGAGATTGTAAATTATAGCCCTCGTGCCAATCTATGTTGGTAGAAAGGAGTTCCATATACGCTCATGAAATACAAGTCTTTAAAAAAAAAAAAGAAAAATCATTTTAAGCTTTTTCAAATGCATTGTGGACATTATCTCAAAAGAACTCTGTGAAGTAGATATTGTATCATTTTACAGAAGAAGAAACTGGGGTGCAGAGAAGTCAAGAGACTTGCCCCTTCTTATACAACTAGTTAGCGTCAGAGGCAGGATTGAAAACCAGGTCTTCCTATCTCTAGGTCCCTAACTCAAGCTATTATGTCATGTTGCCCTACAAAGTGACAGATGGACAGCAACCGTGTTCAAAGAATCAGTGGACAATGTTCCTAACAGCAGGAAAGGTAAACAGGGTCCTCATCAGAGAGACAGACCAACCACAATCAGAGGGAAGGACAGACAAAGGGATAGATGATGGTATCCTTGACAGAGGGACAAGCAATTGTTCCTGTTAAAATAATAGGTGGAACAAGAACCAACCACAGTTCCAAAGGATTCATGATGAAATGTGAAATGTTCTATCCAACTTCAGGTAGGGAAGTGATAAACTCAGAGTGCAGATAGAAGCATATTTCCTTTCTTCCTTCCTTCTTTCCTTCCTTCCTTCCTTCTTTCCTTCCTTTCTTTCTTCTTCCCTCCCTTTCTTTCTTCCTTCCTCCCTCTACTCCTCCCTTATTTCCTTCCTTTCTTCCTTCCTTTGAATATGACTAATGAGGGATTTTGTTTTGCCTCTATCACCCACATTCCCTATGTCAGACAACATAGTCCTAATGAATTAGGAAGGTAGATGCCGTTAACACTGAAAGTATGCCTGTATTTTGTACCAGGAAGAAGGGATCACTCAATACTGTCACTTGGAAGTACCTGTGACAGGATCTAAAATCAACTCTTAAGGGATAGTTTGAGGATTAAATAAGATAGAATGTAAGGCATTTTGCAAATTGCAAAACAGTTATCATTTTTTTCCAGGATCAAAAACATCATCTCCCTTAACTAGATTATAAGCTCATTCAGGTCAGGGGCTATTTGTCCTTTTATCTTTGTTAAAGGCAGCAACTATCCAAGTACCACTAGGCTGAGGAAGCAGGGGTTGGAGACCTTAGGCACTCCCAACCCTTGATCTGCCCTCACACTTTGCCCTAAGTCCATTTCTCTGAGGTTGTCTACTCCTTAATAGGAGTGCTAGGTTCCCAGTGCTTCAATTACACTCTCACCTTATATTTCAATGAAATTAATGGAAAAAATGTAAAGTAAGGAGGGTTAGCAGTACCAAATATTAAACTATATTATAAGGCAGTAATTATTAAAACTATCTGGTAGTTTACTAGGTCTGTATCCCAAAAAGATCATAGAAGAGGGAAAAGGACCCACATGTACAAAAATATTTATAGCAGCTCTCTTTGTGGTGGCAAAGAATTGGAAATCAAGGGAATGCCCATTAATTAGGTAATGGCTAAACAAGTTGTGGTATATGAATGTAATGGAATACTATTGTTCTATAAGAAATGACAAGCAGGAGACTTTCAGAGAAACCTGAAAGGACTTACATGAACTGATGCTAAGTGAGATGAGCAGAACCAGGAGAATATTGTACACAGAAATGGCAACACTGTGTGATGATCAATGGTGATAGACTTGGCTCTTCTCAGCAGTGCAATGGTACAAAACAATTTCAAAGAACTCATGATAGAAAATGTTCTCCACATACAGAAAAAAAGGACTGTGGATTCTGAATGCAGATTGAACCACACTGTTTCTACTTCTTGGCTGCTTTTTTCTCTTTTATGAGGTTTTTCCCTTGTGTTCTGCTTCTTTCACAATATGACTAATGCAGAAATATGTTTAATGTGATTGTACATATATAACCTATATCAGATTGCTTTCCATCTTGGGGGGGTGGTGGAGGAAAGGGAGGGTGGTAGAAAAATCTGGAACCGAAAATATTATAAAAACAAATGTTGAAAACTATCTTTACATGTAACTGGAAAATAATAAAATACTTTTATGATTAAAAAACTATCTGGTACTAAGAAATAAAAAGGTCAATCAGTGAAACAAAGTAAACATACACTCTACAGTAGTAAAAGATTTTAGCACCTTTCATTTGACAAAAGTAAAGACTTAAGTTTTTGGGATAAGAGAACACTATTTAGTAAAAATTGTTGGGAAAACTGGAAAGCAGTCTAGCAAAAATTGGGTATAAATCAATATCTTCCACCATTTACCAAGTTAGGGTCAAAATGGATACATGACCTAGATAGAAAGGGAGATATCATAAGAACACTAGAAAAATATGGAACATAGAAGAAGAATTTATGAATAAACAAAAGGTAGAGAGCATCATGAGATGTAAAATGGATAATTTTGATTACACTAAATTAAAAGGGTTTCATACAAATAAAACCAATGTAGCCACAATCAGAAGGAAAGCAGGAGATTAGAGGGGAGAGATTTATAGACAGTTTCTTGGATAAAGGTCTCATATCTCAAATATATAGAAAATTTTGTCAAATTTGTAATGAGTCAATCCCCATTTGATAAATGGTCAAAGGATATGAACAAGCTATTTTTCTATGAAGAAATGAAAACTATACATAGTCATATAAAAATGCTCTAGATTGTTATTGATTAGAGAAATGCAAATTAAACTGATTTTGTGATATCTCACACCTATCAGATTGGTTAAAATGATAATAGAGGAAAATGACAAATGTTGGAGGGGATATGGAAAAATTGGGACATTAATATACTGCTGGTGGAACTGTGAATTAATACAACGATTTTGGAGAGCAATCAGGAATCAAGCCCACAGAGTTAGAAAGCTGTGTATGCCCTTTGGCACAACAATACCACTAGTATTCCTATGATGGTGGGGGAAAAGAAAAAAAATCTATATGTCCTAAAATATTTATAGCAGCTCTTTTTGTGATGGCAAAGAACTGGAAATTGAGGGGATGTCCATCAATTGCGGAATGGCTTAACAAGTTGTGGTTTATGATTGTGATGGAATATTACTGTGCTGTAAAGAGCGGGAAGAAGAAGAGGAGGAGGAGGAGGAGGAAGTGAACAATTTACATTTATATATCATTTTTAAATTCACAAAACATTTTGCATTGATGCAATGTGGTAGAATCCAGTGGATAGAAAGCTCTCTCCAACCTGATAAGCAGGTTGATTTTAGAAAAGCATGGAAAGACTTGCATGAACGAACAAAAAGTAAAGTGAGCAGAACCAAAAGAACATTGCATATAGTAACAGAAATATTGTTCAAAGGATAATTATGAACAACCAAGTTATTCTGAGTACCATAAATACTCAAATCAACTATAAAGGACCTATAAAGGAAGGTGTTATCCACCTCCAGAGAAAGAACTGATAAAGAGAAGGACATGTAGTATAGTTTTAGATATATTTATAAATCTGCATCACATGGTGGCCTTCTCTGGTGTGGAGTGGGGAGGGAGGGAGACGTTCAGAACTTAAAACATAACAAAGAGAAATAAATAAAGAGAAAAAAATTCAAAGAAAAAAAAAGAAACAACTATTAGAGAATCTAGTCTAAAGGACATCCCCAGCAAGAGGAAGGAAAAACCCATGTTGTACCCAAAGTACAGATGTGAATCAGATAGTTTTATTCCCACATATAAAGGGAACACTAAGCAATGAAGAATCACAGAATGCATATATTCTGTTGAGAGGCTCCTTATTGATCATTTTAAATAAATAACTTATTATTTTAAATTAGTTTGGGTTTTTTGTTTTGTTTTGTTTTGTTTTGTTTGCGGGGCAATGGGGGTTAAGTGACTTGCCCAGGGTCACACAGCTAGTAAGTATCAAGTGTCTGAGGTTGGATTTAAATTCAGGTACTCCTGAATCCAAGGCTGGTGCTTTATCCACCGCGCCTCCTAGCCACCCCCTAAATTATCTGACAGAGAACTGGCTCTGGAGTCAGGAGAACCTGAGTATAAATTTGACCTCAAACACTTACTAGCTGTGTGACCCTGAGCAAGTCACTTTAACCCTGACTGCCTCAAAAAAAAATTTTTTTTTAATTTTTAAGGTCAAAAACACAATCCCAATTTCACTAAATACTGCCAGCACATCCCAACCTACTTCCGTATTTTCCCTCCATAGGTGACTTTTCTGTCTCTGCCAGGATTCTGCTTCCTCCGCTGCTGACAATGTTGCTGCCGCAACTGTTCTAGAGAGCCAATACCCTGAGTGCCCCAAGATAGCAGTCGCCTTTTTATTTATTTATTTTTAATATTCATTTTTGTAATTTTGAGTTTTAAATTCTTTCCCTCCCAGCCCTTCTCCCATCAATTGAGAAGGCAAACCCATTATACATGTGAAGTCATGCAAAACATATTTCCATATTAGCCATGCTGCAAAAAATAATTAAATAGATAAACGAATGAAAAGCAAGAAACATAAAGAAAGTGGGGGAAAGTCGGCTTGCATCTGTCAGCTGCCTTTGGACACTTCCTAAGGTGCTGTGTCAAAGGAGAGAAGGTCCTAAATAGAGCTGTGCCCAAACCAGGTACGGGTTTGCCTAAAAGGCATCTCTTTCTCTGCCCCCAGGGCTACCATTGCCCACACATACACACTGCCAGCACAGGTGCCCTCTGGTGTTGGGTTGTGTTAACTACATAGAGTTGGAAGGGATGTTAGAGTCATCTAATCTACTCTCCAGTTTTACAAGGGAGGAAACTGACATTGAGTTACTTATCCAAGGTCACACGGACAGAAAGATCCAAGCCATACATAGATCATGGATTTTGAAGCTGCAAAAGACTGCAGAAGTCATCCAGTCCACCTACCCACCCCCCACCACCATTTTAGATAGGAGAAAACTGAGAGCCAAAAAGATCGAGCGCCAAGCCAAAGGTCACACAGATAAAAAATATCTGAGCCAGGATTCAAATTTGGCTCCTCCTTACTCCAAGATCAGACCTCGTCCTACTATGCCATCAAGTGAGATATTTATAAAGCACATAGCCCAGTGCCTCGCACATAGTAGGCACTTAATAAGTGCTCGTTCCCTATCCACCCCCCAGCCCCATCATGAATCTATTTCTGATACTCTACTGCAGTATATGGGATTCTGGACACATGGGCACTGCCACTGGACTTGCTGTGTAAATGTGAACAAGTTCTTTAAGGAATCTGCATCTCCGGGTCTCCATTCTCAGATCTCCTCCTCGACCTCCATGACTGCAGAAAGGATGCAGATGCTAACAGAGGTGGGAGTGGCTGTCACAGAACAGGGCAAAGCTGAACTTTTCTCATTCTCCCAAAGAGCTTTGTCATCCTTAGCCAAAATTTCTTCTTCTTGTCATTTTCAAGCAACTTTCTTGGATTTAGCCCATAGGAAAACAAGGAGGAGGAAGAGGAAGAGAAAAGGAAGAAGAGAAAGAGAAGGAGAGAAAGAAGAGGAAGAAAAAGAAGATGAGAAGGAAGAGGAGGAGGAGGAAGAAGAAAAAGAGAAGAGAAGGAAGAGGAGGAGGAGGAAGGAAGAAGAGGAGGAAGAGAACAATTTACATTTAAAGTTCACAAAACACTTTGCATTAATGCAGTATGGTGGAGCCCAGTGGATAGAAAGCTGTCTCCAAAACCAAAAAGACCATTGATACATCCTGGCTATATGACCCTGGGTAAGTCATTTGGATTCTCAGTGCTCTAGGAAACCAAGACAAAATGACAGGAACACTACCAACTTTCCACAGGGGAGGGATTTTTTCTTTTTTATTAATTTTTTTTAAGTGAGGCAATTGGGGTTAAGTGACTTGCCCAGGGTCACACAGCTAGTAAGTGTTAAGTGTCCTTGGCCGGATTTGAACTCAGGTCCTTCTGACTCCAGGGCCAGTGCTCTCTATCCACTGCACCACCTAGCTGCCCCCTGAGGGATTTTTTCTTTATGGGAGGAAGCACAGATCTAATTCCTATCCCTTCACATCACATAGCTCACCTGAGCTTCCTAACAGTCCTATGAGATAGATACTACAGAGAGTTTTAACTTTATTTTACAGAAGGGGAAACAGAAGAAGTGACCTTCCCATGCCACCCAGCTCGCAAGTATCAGAAGCAGAATTTGAACCCAGGTCTTTCTGACTCCAGAGACCAACTCTATTTTCCTTGCCAGAGTAAACACCAGTTGGCTCTCTTAGCTGGGCATCCTTTTCCCTTTAACTGGTGACCACTAGGGAAATGCGTTCTGTTTTCTCTGCTCTGTCTTCTTAGGTATATAGGCTCTAAGAGAGGATGAAAAACCAGGCCTCTAGGTTGGGCTTCATCTTAGCACATTAAAAGCTTGCTCAGCAAAGTGCCAGCATCCATTGCTGGGTGCGAAGCTGAGAACATAGTTAAGAAGCAATAACCTTTCTTCAAGGAAAACTAAGCTCGATTCACTGTCAGCTCTGGTTGCTACATCAGTCGGCCTTTGCTTTACTGTTTTTCTTTGTTATACTGGACAGTTCTGTGGTAGAGGTTAGGAGAGGTTTATTAGAAAATAACTATAGTGTAAAAAACACCACCACACAGTCAAGATGAGCACTGGGCTCCATCCTTCCCTCTGTCCCTGAGATGGCCTGCCCTGCCCCATCCCAGCCAAGCCCAGCTGGTCCTACAATCATCCACTTTATTTTTAAAGAATCTGCCCCAGCTCCTTTTTTTTTTTTTTGGTGGGGCAATGGGGGTTAAGTGACTTGCCCAGGGTCACACAGCTAGTAAATGTTAAGTGTCTGAGGCCGGATTTGAACTCAGGTACTCCTGAATCCAGGGCCGGTGCTTTAACCACTGTGCCATCTAGCTGCGCCTGCCCCAGCTCCTTTTAACTACTCATGCTAAGGCTTAACAACCTTCTCATGCTAAGGCTTAACCCATACCTTCTCCTCACCCTTCCCCACCTTAGAAGATTCCTTATCATTAACCTCAATCTTCCACATTGTAACCTATACTCCAGATGTTGAGTTTACTTCAGAAAGAATAACAGATCCGTTGTAGCCTGAAGACCTGAGTTGGAATCTTGATTCTGCTATTTACTACCTTAGGCAACCTTGAGCAGGTAAGTAGGTGGATAGAGTACTGGACCTGGAGTCAGGAAGACCTGAGTTCAAATTCCGACTCAGACACTTATTAGCTGTGTAAAGTCACTTAACCTTGGTTTGCCTCAATCCACTGGAGAAGGAAATGGCAAACCACTCCAGTATCTTTGCCAGGAAAACCTCATGGCCAATATCGGTGTGCTATGGTCCACAGGGTCACAAAGAGTCAAACATGACTGAACAACTGAATAACACCAACAAATCTTCAGTAAGCCATTGAAAGTCTTGAGCCTCAGTTTCCTCAGCTGTAAAATGAGGGGCTTGAGCTCATCATAGAGGTAGAGCTGGAAAGAACCTCAGTGTAAACCCTGCTCATTTTATACATAAGGGAACTGAAGCCCAGCAACCTGATTAAGGTCACACGTGAAGGAAGCATCAAAGACAGGACTGGAACAAAGGTCTGACATCCAACATGTGCCCCACTGATCTCTAAGTCCTTCCCAGCCCCAAATTCTATGACCTCACTGACAACCAAAGAAGGAGAATTCCCATGATGCTGCTCCATCGAGACTTCCATTTTCAAATGATTTAGATGATTCATCTCTTCCTAAGTTATTGGACTCCATTCATTTCCCTCTGGCTCCACTCAGCCCCACAGTGATTTCTCTGAAGAATACACCCCTCGGGGCAGCTAGGTGGTGCAGTGGATAGAGCACCAGTCCTGGAGTCAGGAGGACCTGAGTTCAAATCCGGCCTCAGACACTTAATACTTACTAGCTGTGTGACCTTGGGCAAGTCACTTAACCCCAATTGCCTCACCATAGATAGATAGATAGATAGATAGATAGATAGATAAAAAGAATACACCCCTCTTCTACATGTGCTGCCTTCCCCTGTTAATATGACTCTAGCAACTGCAATTTTTTTTAATTTGTGACCTCAGTGTTTAGTATACTGCATAGCACATAGGAAGCAATAAATGCTCATCCCTCTATTCACTCAGCAAGGCTAGATGAAACATCAACTGTGATCCCAGTCCAGGCTTGAGGGATTGGGAAGCAGGGGGACGCAGGGATAGTTGGTGCCAGGGCCAGCTTATACTGACCAGACTGAATTGTTCAATTTTCAATGTGAGTATTTACACCTCAGAAGTCATCAGACACTACAAATCAGGACTTGGTTTATTGTTCTGTTGACTGACTTGAGAAAGAGGTGATAATGTAGATTAAACTTAAAAGTGTGTGTTTTGTACCTTTTTAGGGAGCCACTTGTTAAACTTTCACCAGCATACCCCTGTCTGTCTATCTGCCTTCACGGAGTTTCTGATTTCAATGGGGAAGCAGAACTGATACAAAATTCAATTCGATTTGTTTCCACAAACATTCACTAAGTATTTTCTGTGGTTTTACCAGGCACTGAGGATACAAAAATAAAACAACCCCTGCCCTCAAACAGCTAACATTCTACTATTTATATTTTAGAAGAAATAACCAAGGCTAAAACTAGAGATTCTGGAACCCAGAGCTAGCACCATAAAAGGAACCTTGAAATTAACTTTTAAAAAGATGAATTCTAAATTAATTAATTAATTTTAAAAAGAGGGGCAGCTAGGTGGTGCAGTAGATAGAGCACCAGCCCTGGATTCAGGAGTACCTCAGTTCAAATCTGGCCTCAGACCCTTGACACTTACTAGCTGTGTGACCCTGGGAAAGTTACTTAATTCCAATTACTTCACTAAAATAAATAAATAAATAAACAAATAAATGAATGAATGAATAAATGAACGAATGAATGAATAAATAGAAAAATAAATAAATAATTAGAAAAATAAATAAATGAATGAATAAATAAGTAGGGAAATAAATAAATAGAAAGATGAATTCACTAACATGGAAATGTTTTGCATGATTACACATGTATAACTTATATTCAATTGCTTGCCTTCTTAAAAGGGGGGATAAAAGAAGGAAGAGAATTTAGAACACAAAGTTTTCAAAATGAATGTTAAATTTTTTACATGTAATTGGGAAAAATAAAATTCTAAATAATCATTTTAAAAAATAATACAACCATGAAAAGATGAATTCAGTTGAAGTGGAGGTGGAAAAAGGAGAAAAACCAGGGTCCTCACTAGGGTCCAAGACTCCATTAGGGAAGACATAGATCCCCAAGACAATGGGCCCCAGAGGCAGAGTCCATAGGACACTTTGAGACTATTGCTCAAGTGGACAAGGAGAGAACAGGCCTGGGCTGGAGAGAACACCTGGAGTACATCTGCCAGGGTAGTAAAGTGCAATCTGGTAGCTTCCAATTTCAAGTAATTCTTCTTGATAACTAAGTGCTAAGCTCAAATATTGTCAGTGCTCTTTAAATTTCAGAGCCTTGGGCCATAACCCTGGTTGTCACAACCTAGTCACAGCTTTAAATAATAAGAGAATACAAAATAATAATCTACCTGCTTTTGCTTCATACCCAGAAAATTGTCACGTATGGCAAAAGATAGGGACAATCGGTTGTAGAGGGGTTGTCAAAAAACAGTCACACTAATACACTGTTGGTAAAGCTATACATTGGTCTGGTATTCCAAAAGTAATTTGGAATGATGTTAAGAAGAGTGAGACTGAGGACTTTGTGCTACTCTGCCTCACTTAAATCCTATTCATGCTCAAGTCATGACATAACCCCATGGTGTCATTGGTCCTCTTCCAAAAGGAAAGATGAACAACAACAAGAAGAAACTGTCTAAAATGTCCATACATTCTCAGCCAGAGGTACCATGGCTAGGTATAGACCCTAAGGTGATCAAAAATAGAAAGAAAGGACCTAGATATTCCCAAAGTGTTTTTAGCATCGTTTTTTGTGTTACCAGTAAACTGGGAAGAAACCCTGATTGTGACACAGGAGGGTGATAGAGAAGGACTCTACTGTGAGGAATGATGAATATGAATGGGAATAAGAATATGAAGAATGCAGAGAATCAAGGAGAGCCTCCTACTAACTAAAGTGAAATGAAGTATAAAGAATCAAGAAAATAATGTACACAGTGACAATGGTGATGTGAACAGAACAGGAAAAGTCAAAACTGAAAGCTGGGTCATTGTCATGACCAAACTTGGCTCTGAGAAGAGATGCGAGAATCTACCTCCCATCTCTTGAGGCTTCTTGACTGTATGATTTTAGGTAAATCACTGTACCCTAAGTTTCCTCATCTGAAATATGAGGGAGTTAGACTAGATGATATCCAGGGTCCCTTCCAGCTCTAAAACTAGGACCCTGTGACCCTTTTCTGCAGAGGAGGGGGGACTATGGGTATGGAACAGTGAATATAATGTAGGACTTAGCTAATGTGTAAGTTTGTTCCATTAAAAAATGTTTTCTCTCTCTTTTAATTTTTGGTGATAAGGGATGGCTCTCAATGGGGGAAGGGAACAGAATAAGTTTGAAAATAGAAGTGATACCAAAAAATGATTTCTTTTAAATGAAAAGAAAAGTGATAAATACAGAAATATGTTTGGCATGACTTCACATGTATAATGGGTATCATATTGCTTTTCTTCTCAATGGGTGGGGGAGGGTTTAGAACTCAAAATTTTTATGTGAATATAATTTCTTTTTAATGTTTTGTTTTTGTTTTTTTTTTAAGTGAGGCAATTGGGGTTAAGTGACTTGCCCATGGTCACACAGCTAGTAAGTGTTAAGTGTCTGAGGCTGGATTTGAACTCAGGTACTCCTGACTCCAGGGCCAGTGCTCTATCCACTGCGCCACCCAGCTGCCCCTTGTTTTTGTTTTGTTTTTGTTTTTGTTTTGTTTTTTATCTTTTTAATGTTAAATGATGAATCTTGGTATTCTAGGCATGCTTGGACCCAGAATGCTGTCTCTTGGCATGAGCTCTCCTCTTAGGACAGAGTAGGTATTTTAGGGCTTCTGAACTCTCCTGGAGATGACATGCTGTCTCTCTGAGGGACTGCTTGGGTCAGTCAATTCTTTACTGGTAGGATTTCCAGGGTGGAGCCAAGATGGCAGAGGAAAGGCAGTAAGCTCTTGGAACTCACAACACAATCGCTCTAAAAACTCTCCAAATAATGCCACAGGATAATTCCTAGAGCAGCAAAACCCACAAAAAAAATGGGCTGAGATCATTTTCCAGCTAAAGACAGCTTAGAATTTCGGCAGGAGGGGGCTGCTGTGCCAAGGCAAAAGTGGAGCCCAACCCCACAGTCACACTGACATAGATCCAGTCCCAGGCAGGCTGAGCCAGGGAAAGAGAACCCCCCAGAGCCTCTGAATCAGCTGTAGCACCAGTATCATCTGAAACTAAGCTCACAGTCTGGTGAGAGGGCTGAGCAGTTGACAGGGGGGAGATTACAAGGGTCTCTGCTGGCACTGAAGTGGAATTTGGGTTTTTTACCCCTGCTGGGAACCAGGAAGTAGGCTTGAGTAGGGTGGCCCAGGCAAGAAGCAGAAGGTAAAATAGAAATTGAAAGAATCCATCAATCACCTCCTGAAGGATATCCCAAAAAGAAAACTCCCAGGAATATTATAGCCAAATTCCAAAGCTCCCAGGTCAAGGAGAAAATATTTCAAGCTGCCAAAAAGAAAGAATTCAAGTACTATGGAGCCACAGTCAGGATAGCACAAGATCTAGCAGCTTCTACATTAAGGGATCAGAGGGCATGGAATATGATATTCCAGAGGGCAAAAGAATTGGGATTACAACCAAGAATAACCTATCCAGCAAAACTGAATACAATCTTTCAGGGGAAAAAATAGGACTTCCCAAAATGAAAAAGAAGATTTTCAGGTATTTGTGATGAAAAGACCTGAACTGAATAGAAAATTTGACTTTCAAATACAAGACCCTAGAAAAACATAAACAGGTAAACAGGAAAAAGAAATTAAGAGGAATGTTAAAAAAAAATGTTAAATGATGCGGATAGAAAACAAAAGGAAGAGAACAGCAATGGGGGGGGGGGGGTAACTATGGAAGCCTGAAAAGCCTAAACAGATCTGTTCTGCTCTAATTTGTACTTCCGCATAGACTGGCACTATCCTGGAGGGTTTGGATTGAGTTCATGGGTCTTAGACAATAGAATCAATACTTGCTGTAATATTAATTACAACCATTATTTTTATTATTCATATATGCCCTCCCCTAATATCATCCTCTAATATCTCACTGTAGCACAGACTTGACCTTGAGATCTCTAAGGCTGTATCAGCAAAACTCAAACTTTATAAGCTCCTACCAGCCATGAAAGGCTTAGAGCATAAGCCCAGTAATAGCAATCATGTCTGCCCTCTCAGGCCCTGCCAGCTAAGGCTCTAGTAGAGGATCATAGAAGGCTGATCACCAGGACAGGCATAATTTTGCCTAGAGCTAGATAAGGGATATAGTGCTGCACTTGGAAGTCAAGGAGACCTGAATTCAAATCTTGACCCAGACAGTGGCTGGGTGACTGGCTGTACAAATCACTGAACATCTCTTAGCTTCAATTTTTCATCTGTAAGATGGGGGTAATAATAGTACCTACTTCTCAAGTGGTTGTGAAGATCAAATGAGATAACATGTGTAAAAAGCTTTGCAAAAACTTAAAGCCCTATATAAATGCTTGCTAATGGCATTATCTGCAAAAGTGAGAAGGGGCTGTAATAATAGACATTGGTTTAAAGAGAACCCACAATGAAAAAGATAACATGTTTGAAATAAGAAATAAAGACATTGTACAAATTCCACCTAAGATCTGAGCAATATAGATTTAAGATGGAGCCCAGCAGAGCTGGTTGACAAGGGAAGATTCCTTAAGAGAGGAGGAAAAAAAAGACATAAACAATGACATAGAGGGGGGAATTAAAGCTGTCTGAGGGGGGTACAGTGAGGAGACTAGACGGTTTGTGTAAGGAAATAGTGGGTGGTAAAGTTGGAGATTTAGGTTGGGACCCGGAATGCTAGTATACTGATCTTGGACATTAACCTACAGTAGTAGTAATAATTATAGAAGTCGTAGTAGTTGTGGTAATAGAAGTAGTAGTAGTAATAGGAGGAGGAGTAATAGAAGTAGTGGTAGTAATTGTACCAGAAGTAGTCATAGTAATAGTAACAGTAATAGCGATAGTAATATAGTAGCAATAGCAATTGAAGTAGTCATAGTAATGGTAATAGAAGTAGTGGTGGTAATAGAAGTAATAGTACTAGAAATAGTAGTAGTAGTAGAAGTAGTAACACTAGTAGAAGCAGCAATAGAAGTAGTGGTAGTAATAGTAATAGAAGTAAATGTAGTAATAGAAGTAGTAGTAATAGTAGTGAAATAAAGTGTAATAGAAGCAGTAGTGGTAATAGTAATAGAATTAGTTGTAGTAATAGAAGTAGTAGCAGTAGTAGTGGTAATAGAAGTAATAGTGGTAGTGGTAGTAGCAATAGAAGTAGCAGTAGTAATAAAATTAGTAATATTCATAGAAGAAATAGTAATAGAAGTAGTAGTAGTAATAGTAGTAGTACTTAGCAGTTATATTAATGCTTTAAGGTATTGAAAAGTGCTTTACATATGTTATTGAGGCATCTATGTGGCATAATTGATAGAGTGCTGAGGATGAAGTCAGGAAGAACTGAGTTCAAATCCAACCTCAGACACTTACTCCCTGTGTGACTTTGGCAAGTCACTTAACTTCCGTCTGCCTCAATTTTCTCTTCTATAAAAAGGGGATAATACCACCTCCCTCCCAAGATTGTTGTTGGATCCAATGAGATAATATTTGTAAAACATTTTGCAAGTACTACAGCTTTCATTCATTCGTTGGGAGGTGGGTGCTATTATTATCTTTATTTTATAGATGAAGAAACAGAGGCTAATAGTGTAATGACTTGCCCAGGGACACACAGCAAGTAAGTATATAAAGGGTGAATTTGAATTCAGGTCCTCCTGCCTCCAGGCCCAGAACTCTGTGCATCATGGCATCATGTAGTTGCTTCTCCAGCTGGTGGAAAGTCATTGAAGGTCTTTGAGGAGAGTAATATGCACAGAACTCATGAAATTATAGAATCTCAGCCATGAAAGGGGCTCTCAAGAACCAGGTAGTCCAGTGAGCATCCAAACAAAAGCCTCTTTTAGGAAATCCCTAACAAATAACCATCCAGCCACTGGATGGAGACCTCCAGCAGGGAGATCCCCTAGCCCTGAAAATTCCTCACTCCACCTTAGGATGGCTGTAATGATGAAAAAGTATTTCCCAAGAAATGAGAGGCAGCATGGTACAACAGGTTGGGATCCAGCCTTAGAGCTGGGTTCAAGTCCTGCCTTTGATACATCCTGGCTGTGTCACCCTGGGCAAGTCCCTTAACCTCTTGGTGCCCTAAGTATTTCTCTATGACTATATGTTGCAAAGAAAGTATTGACCTGCCTTGGCAGAGGAATTTTCTTCATCTCTATTTATACCAACAAAAACCCAGATCTAGTCCCTATTTCCTTCCTACATTAAGCTAAAATCTCAGCATAAGAAAGTTTAGGAAAATGATTCTGGAAAATTTTGCAAGACACATTAAAGGTAGAGAAACTTGAAGCCAAGGGAAGCTGTTAGGAGGCCAGATGAGAGCTAAGGAGGGCCTGGACTAGAATGATAGACAGGGACAGGAGGGAGTGACTAACAAAACTATTGACTATATAACATGAGGAACAAAGGAATCCAAAAGCATGGAGTTTGGGAACCTGAACTGGGCACAGAGAAAATGGCCCCATTGGGGGCAGCTAGGTGGTGCAGTGGCACCAGCCCTGGAGTCAGGAGTACCTGAGTTCAAATCCGGCCTCAGACACTTGACACTTACTAGCTGTGTGACCCTGGGCAAGTCACTTAACCCCAATTGCCTCACCAAAAAAAAAAGAAAAAAGAAAATGGCCCCATGACCAGTGATAGAGAAACCCGTGAGCAGGGTCAATCTGAGGGGTCACTGAGGGGGTTGAGGAGGCAGTACTTGGTTTTCAACCCTCTGAATTTGAGCAGAGGGCCAGGAAGGTGTTTTTCTATCAGCAGCTTCCAAAGGGGAGAGATTACAGGGTAAAGGTCATACTGTGGACACTCTGCACCTCCATCCCTTCCAATGCTTTGGGGATGAGTGCGCCCTGACATCAGTCAGCCCTCTGGGGCAGGCTTGCCACACAGCACTGAACAAACCAAAACCTTCAAGCATTTTTGTGAAACAATAGTGGAAGGAGGGGCAGCTAGGTGGTGCAGTGGATAAAGCACCAGCCCTGGATTTAGGAGGACCTGAGTTCAAATCCAACTTGACACTTATGAGCTGTGTGACCCTGGGCAAGTCACTTAACCCTCATTACCCAACCAAAAAAAAAAAAAAAACACTAGTGGAAGGAGGGGGAAAGGCAGGGAATTCAGACCTAAGAAAGATGGTGCATCAGGAGCCACAGATAAGCCATCAGACAAGGGATCCAGGGAGGTCAATATCGAGAAAGTTTCTCCTAGAATTGCTTCCTGTGAGTTCTAGAGAGCAATGTGTGTCTTTGACTTTGACTCTCTCTCTCTCTCTCTCTCTCTCTCTCTCTCTCTCTCTCTCTCTCTCTCTCTCTCTCTCTCTCTCTCTCTCCATGATGCCCAGGCCACATCTCTCTAGTTTAGGGAAAGGCAAGCAGTATAGTGATAGTAATGGAAACCTAGTCATCTAAAGACAAATTGAAAGAACAAGAGATTTTTTTTCTCCTGGAAAAGAGGAGACAGGGGAAACCCAGAAACAAAGTGACTATCTTCAAGGGGGGAAATGATACATGTAACTCCTAAGAACTTTATCATCATTAGGGCAGTTAGAAAGATTCTACATAGAGTACAAGGTAGTGAGTTGATTATGTTAGGATGATCTCAAAAAAAAAAAAAGAGGGATGCACTGAGAGAAGATAGAGAAAGAAGAAAAATGGGGAAAATTATCTTGCATAAAAGAAAAATGCAAGGAAGAACTTTTATATTGGTAAGGAAAATGGAGCAGGGGGAGCAGATAGCAATTGAAACTCACTCATTTAAATTTATGGTGGTAAGGAAAATGGGGCAGGAGGAGCAGACAGCAATTGAAACTCTCATTTTAAATGGTTCAAAGGGGAAAACATAGATACACACTCAGGTGGGTATAGAAATCTATCTTACTTATCATGGCAGTAGGAGGGAGAAAGGATAAGAGAAAGGGGAGAAGATTATAAAAGGGAGGGCAAGTTAAGGGAGGTGGTGGTCAGAAACAAAATAGACTTTTGAGAATGACAGGGGAAAAAAGAAAGAAGGATAAACAGAAGAAAATGATATGGAGGGAATTGCTCAGCTAGTAATCATAACTTTGAATGTAAATAGGAAAAATTTACCCATAAAATGGAAGAATAAAGCAGAATGGATTGGAAACCAGAATCCAACAATTTTTATTCAGTCATTTCAGTCATGTCTGACTCTTCATAACCCCATTTGGAGTTTTCTTGACAAAGATAGAGTGGATTTTGCCACTTCCTTTTCCAGATCATTTTATAGATGAGGAAACTGAGGTGAACAGGTTAAGTGACTTCCTTAAAGTCACAAAGCTAGTAAGTGTCTGGGGGCAGATTTGAAGTCAGGATGAGTCTTCTGACTCCAAGCCCAGCACTTGATCACTGCATCACCTAGCTGCCGAATCCAAAAATATGTTGTTTATAAGAAACACACTTGAACTGGGATCCAAACCCAGACTGTTTCACCTCTGGTTCATTTTTCTTTTCACTGAAGATTATATAGACCTTAAAAATGGCCCAAACCTTACCTAGTATGTAAAAAACCAATTTCTGGATATACATTTATAAAACTTTTGGGTGTGCATTAATATAATGTAATATAATATACAAGTTTAAACTACACTTTTTTTTGGTGAGGCAATTGGGGTTAAGTGACTTGCCTAGGGTCACACAGCTAGTAAGTGTCAAGTGTCTGAGGCCAGATCTGAACTCAGGTCCTCCTGACTCCAGGGCTGGTGCTCTATCCACTGTGCCACCTAGCTTCCCTAAACTACACTTAAAAAAAAAAAAAGGCAACTTCATTTCCAAAAGCTTAGCTATAGGGCAGGAGTTCCAGAGTCTGTGAACTTGTTTATAAAAAATATTTTTTTTAAGTGAGGCAATTGGGGTTAAGTGACTTGCCCTGGGTCACACAGCTAGTAAGTGTTATGTGTCTGAGGCCGGATTTGAACTCAGGTACTCCTGACTCCAGGGCCGGTGCTCTATCCACTGCGCCACCTAGCTGCCCCTATAAAAAATATTTTTATAACTACTTATGTGTGACCCTTCCTGATAAATCCCTCAGCCTCTCTAGGCTTTATTTCCTCACTTGTAAAAAGAGAGAGTTGGACACTATGACTTCTGAGGTCCCTTCCAATGCTATGTCATTATACATGTGTTTTGTATACTGTCCTAGAAATAAAATAGAGGAAAATTTAAAGGCTCCAATAGACTTTAGAACAGTCTTCTAAAGCTCTCAGAGATGATGTAATATTTTGAATGGAACATCATAATCTGACAAGCCTTCTTCTACCTTATTTCAAGAAATATGCAAACAAATCATGTGTAAAACTGTCCACTTCAAGAAAAACATTAAAATATAACATTTTTATATGTTCATTTTAAGAGGAGGAATATAGATCATAGCTAGGAATTAGAATTTAGGAAAAATAAAAGCTTTACAGAACTTTGACCCATAATTAAAAAGCAAAGACTCTGTACTTAAAAAAGAAAGAAAGAAAGAAAGAAACACACTTGAAACAGAGACACACACATAGAGTTAAAATAAGGGGCTAGAGATCCAACCATTCTGGAGAGCAATTTGGAACCATGCCCAGAAGGCTTTAAAACTGTGCATATGGGGCAGCTAGGTAATGCAGTGGATAAAGCACCAGACCTGGATTCAGGAGGATCTAAGTTCAAATCTGAACTCAGACACTTGATACTTACTAGCTGTGTGACCCTGGGCAAGTCCCTTAACCCTCATTGCCCAGCCTAGATAGATAGATAGATAGATAGATAGATAGATAGATAGATAGATAGATAGATAGATAGATAGATAGATAGATGAATGGATGAATAAATAAATAGATGAATATATACATAAATTAATTAATTGACATATAGACAGATAAAACTGTGCATATCATTTGACCCAGCAATACCACTACTAGGTCTATATCCCAAAGAGATCATAAAAAAGGGAAAAGGACCCACATGTACAAAAATATTTATAGCTGCTCTTTTTGTGGTAGCAAAGAATTGGAAATTGAGGGGATGCCCATCAACTGGGGAATGACTAAACAAGTTGTGGTATATGAATGTAATGGAACACTATTGTGCTGTAAGAAATGAAAAGCAGATGGATTTCAGAAAAACCTGGAAAGACTTACATGAATTGATGCTGAGTGGAATGAGCAAAACCAAGAGAACATTATACACAGTATCAACAACATTTTGTGATGATCAACTGTAATAGACTTAACTCTTCTAGGCAATACAATGATCCAAGACATTGCAAAAAGACTTATGGTAGAAGATACTCTCCATATTCAGAAAAAGAACTATGGAGTCTTTGGGGGGGGTGTAGAGGGGGGGCAATGTGAGTCAAGTGACTTGACCAGGGTCACACAGCTAGTGTCAAGTGTCTGAGGTCAGATTTGAACTCAGGTCCTCTTGAATCCAGGGCTGGTGCTTTATTCACTGTGCCACTAGCTGCCCCAGAACTATGGAGTCTTAATGCAGACTGAAGCATACTATTTTCACTTGTATTGTTCCTTTTTTGTTATTATTCTTGTTTATTCTTTCTTGTGTTCTTTTTTCCTTTTGTTCTGATTAATGAGGAAATATGTTTACCATGGCAGTAATGTATAACCTATATCAAATTGTTTGCTGGCTTCAGGAGGGGAGAGAGAAGGGAGGGTGGGAGAAAAATTTGGAACTCAAAAATATCTTTACATGTAATTGAGAAATTTTTTAAATTAAAATAAAATAAAATAAAATAAGGGGCTGGAGCAAAATCTATTATGCTTCGGCTAAAGTAAAAAATGCAGGTGTAGCAATCATGATCTCAGCCAAACAAAAAGCAAAAATAGACATAGTTAAAAGAGATAATCAAGGAAACTATATCTTGCTTAAAAGCAACATAGACAATGAAATAATATTAATACTAAAAGTATCCTAATTCTTTTTTTTTTTTTTTGGTGAGGCAATTGGGGTTATGTGACTTGCCCAGGGTCACACAGCTAGTAAGTGTTAAGTGTCTGAGGCCGGATTTGAACTCAGGTCCTTCTGACTCCAGGGCCGGTTTTCTATCCACTATGCCACCTAGCTGCCCAAGTATCCTAATTCTTAAAAGAAAAGTTAAAGAAGAAATAGATAGCAAAATTATACTTTTGTATAATTTTTATACTTTTATACTTTTGAGGGACTTAAATTTGATAGACCCCCCCCAGAAAACTGAATGGGAATAGAAAGGAGTATAACTTTTCCTTAGCTATATAAGGCACCTTCATAAAAATTGACCATGTATTAGGCCATAAAAGCCTCACAACTAAATGCAAAACAGCAGAAATATTAAATGCATCCTTTTCAGACCACAATGTAATAAAAATTACATTCGATAAAGGACCATGGAAGTATAGATTAAAAATTAATTGGAGGGGCAGCTAGGTGGTGCAGTGGATAAAGCACTGGCACTGGAGTCAGGAGGACTTGAGTTCAAATCTGGCCTCAGACACTTGACACTTACTAGCTGTGTGACCCTGGGCAAGTCACTTAGCCCCAATTGCCTCACCAAAAAAAACCAAAAACAACAAAAATTAATTGGAAACTAAATAATCTAGTCCTAAAAAATGAGTGGGTCAAAGAACAAATCATAGAAATAGTCAATAATTTCACTAAGGATGATAACAATAAGACAACATATCAAAATCTGTAGGATGAAGCTAAAGCTTTACTTAGAGGAAAAATAATATCTCTAAACATATATACATGAAAGAAAGAGATCAGTGAGTTGGGCATACAACTAAAAAATAACAGAAAAAAGAGCAAATTAAAAATTCACAATTAAACACCAAAATGGAAATCCTGAAAATCAAAAGAGGTATCAATAAAATTTAAAGTAAAAAAACCATTGAACAGATAAGCAAAACAAGAGCTGGTTGGGGGGGGGGGTGCGAGGAGAAATGATAAAATAGATAAAACATTAGTTAATTTGATTTTTTTGAAAAAGAAAGAAAACCAAATCACCAATATTAAAAATTAAAATGATGAATGTACCATCAATGAAGATGAAAATAAAGCAATTATTAGGAGTTATTTTTGCCTTATTATATGCCAGCAAAACTGACAATCTAGGTGAAATAGAAAAATATTTACAAAAATATAAGTTGCCCAGATTAACAAAAGAGGAAATAGAATACTTAAATAGACCTATCTTAGAAAAAGAAATTGAACAAACCATAAATGAGCTTCCTAAGAAAAATCACCAGGACCAGATGGATTCACAAGTGAATTATACCAAACATTTAAAGAATTCACTCCAAAACTATATAAACTATTTTCATAGGAATGAATGAGTTCTAATAAATTCCTTTTATGACACAAATAAGATTCTGATACCTAAACCAAGGAGAGCAAATATAGAGAAAGAAAACTATAAGCTGAGTGCCTTAATAAATATTAATGCAAAAAATTTAAATAAAATACTAGCAGGGGCAGCTAGGTGGCGCAGCGGATAAAGCACCGGCTCTGAATTCAGGAGGACCTGAGTTCAAATCTGATCTCAGACACTTGACACTTACTAGCTGTGTGACCCTGGGCAAGTCACTTAACCCCCATTGCCCCGCAAAAAAAAAAAAAACAAAACAAAACAAAACAAAATAAAATACTAGCAAGAAGATTGCAGCAATGTATTGAAAAGACCATACACTATGACCAGGTTAAATTTATACCAGGAATGCAGAGCTAGTTCAATATTAGGAAAATTATAAGTATAACTGCCCATATCAGTAACAAAAATTTCAAGTATTTGAAGAGTTATCCTATAGAAGATGAGATTAGGCTTGTCCTGCTCTAATCCAAAAGGCAAAATGTGAAGCAATGGATGAAACTTTGAGAAAGAGAGACAGTCTAAGGAAATTTTTCCTTTTAAATTTTGTTTTAGGGGGGCAGCTAGATGGCACAGTGGATAAAGCACTGGCCCTGGATTCAGGAGGACCTGAGTTCAAATCCAGCCTCAGACACTTGACACTTACTAGCTGTGTGACTCTGGGCAAGTCACTTAACCCCAACTGCCTCACTTTAAAAAAAAAAAATTTGGTTATAGACTCTGTGTCATCTGCCCACCTTCATGTATCATGTGCAGGTTCCACAAAACTCCTCCAAAATTTCCATTTAATTTCTTATGCCAACCCATGATATATCAAAACTGTGATGAAGAAAGTCGTGATTTAAGGGATAACTATACAGACAGCCCTTACCCTCAAGCATACATTCTAATAGAGGAAGATAAAAACAAAGTGGAGTTGGAAATGGAGGAGGGGAAGGGTACCCACATGGGGGGAAGACCACTGGTGAAAAGGCAAAGAGTGGTGAGAAAGTAAGAAATCTGGAGGACTTAAGTTCAGATTGGAGTACAGCTGAGGCCCCTCATGAAATGATAGTTCAGGCTAGAGACTCACTCATAAAGCTATCCTCCCAGAGGCAGCATCTCCAGGATGGAAGGAGGCCAGGGGATAACAGTTAAAACTTCTGTTGGTATTGTATGTTGATCAACTGTAATGGACTTGAGTCTTCTCAGCAATACAGTAGTCCAAGATAGTTCCAAAGGACTCATGATGGAAAATGCTCTCCACATCAAGAAAAAAAAAAAAGAACTGTTGAATCTGGATACAGCTCGAACCATACTATTTCTATTGTTTTTGTTGCTGTTGTTTTTCTTTTTTGAGGTT
The DNA here is from genome assembly GCF_019393635.1 of Dromiciops gliroides. Lineage (NCBI taxonomy): Eukaryota > Metazoa > Chordata > Mammalia > Microbiotheria > Microbiotheriidae > Dromiciops > Dromiciops gliroides. The sequence goes on along the minus strand of NC_057862.1, from coordinate 38,157,594 downwards.
TTTGCTTTTTGCTCTGATTCTTCTCTCATTACATGACTAATGCAGAAATATGTTTAATGTGATTGTACATATATAACTTATATCAGATTACTTGCTGTCTTGGGGAGGGGGGAGGGAAGGGGAAGGGAGGGATGGAGAAAGATTTGAAACTAGAAATCTTATAAAAAGCATGTTGAAAATTATCTCTAAATGTGACTGGAAAATAATAAAATATTTATATGGGGAGAAAAACTTCTGTTGGTGATGAGCAAAGGTGACAGCTACTGCAGAATAATTTGTATTTTTATAAAACTTAAAATTTTGTAAAGTGTATTTCTCAGCATAGTGTGGTTACCGGAAGACCTGAGTTCAAATCCAGCCTCAGATATTTCAACCCTAAGCAAATCACTTAATCTTTCTGGGCCTCAGTTTCCTCATATTTGAATAGGGAGATTAGACTCAGGTCCCTTTTGGTTTATATCTATGATCCTATGGTCTGGTGCAGGTACACATAGTATATACAACATTGAAAGCTGTTGTCAATCACTGATAATTGTCATAGATGGAAACAGCCAGAAGCAATAGTTGGTAGTAATGGACAGAACTAAAGGTGGTGACAGCTGGTGGTGATGAGGAGATCCTAACTCAGTGAATACGGTCTGGGAGTAGAGAGATCCCAGGAGGGAAACAGACTCCCTGACATGCCAAGAAGGGAAATGGATTGTGCTGTGTCAGCTCAGGGGCAGTGGGAGGAGGGAGCAGATGTCAGCCCTTCCTCCAGGACGTCAAGGAATTAAGAGCCTCTATGAAGTGAAGGGGCACTGGGAAAAAAAGGGTGTAGCCCCAAGAGGTGTGAGCAGGAAGATGGCATGATGATATCCCAAAGATCCAGAAGAACCAGTTGGACAGGAAATGCCAACCTCATGAGCTTCTAGGCCAGGAAGACAGACAACTATTAGGCACCTGGATTCCCAGAGCTTCTGTTTTTGTAATAAAAGGGTTGGTCCCAGTCACACCCCAGGACCAATGTGTTGAGTCAGCTTGCTACCTCAGGTTCTAAAAACAGACTCTCTGGTCTCCTTTAAGACTCAGCTCAACCCAGGACAAGTCATTTAACCCTCATTGCGCCTCCCCCCCCCCAAAAAAAAGATAGCTCAAGCATTCCCTTTCGAACGAGGCCTTCCCTAGTCCTCTGCTACCAGTGCATCCCCTCCCCCAAACTACCTCAAGTTCATTTTTTGCAGATCTTGTATATATGTCATCCTCTGTTAGAATCTATGCTCTTTGAGGGCAGGAATTGGTTCATTTTTTCAGCACCATGGCTGACCCAGAATAGGTGCTTAATAAATGCTTGTGGATGGATGGATAGACAGATGAAATGGGTGAATAGAAGGAGAAGGAGGAAGGAATGGTTGGATGGATGGATGGATGGATGGATGAAGGGATGGATAGATAGATGGAGGGTAGGAGGGATGGATGGACAGAGGGAGCTATTTTCTTGAGGCCAAGTGAAAGTTGAGTGAACCCTGAACATGCCCAGGCTGCTCTGCACTGCCTGCTTACCCACACATTAGCATCTGCTGTGAGCTCAGTCACAGACATAATCACAGGATGTTGAGAGACCTCAAGACATACTGGAGTTGATGCCTCGATCTACCCCTGAGGGTAAGTACTACACAAAGGGTCTCCAGTGACCCCTTTCTGAAGTCTCTTAGCCTAGTAGAGGTACTCAGGAGCTCAAGCTCACAGTTTCACCCCTCCAGCTAGTCCTGGTCTACACCCATATCCCTGCCTGCACTCAATTTAACAGTGTGTGCTTTTGGTCATAAGGGGAAACCTTGTGAGAATGGGTGTCTCAACCAATCCCTAGTGCTTAGGGCAAGGGTCAGAATCAGCCTGCTGTAGACAATAAGATAGGAACTTCATCAGAGATATAACTAGGGCAGGGTGCCTAGCACTTTGTCCTAGGGTGCCAAAATTTAGAGAGCAATAAAATCACCAGCCTAGGGCACAACTCCTCCACCTGGCAGACAGACACACCCCAAGGAAACTTCTTGTTATCCTCTAGATGTACTTCTGCGACCACACCTCAGGGGAGCTCCCCCCTCCCTCCCTCCCTTCCTCTCCAGGTTTCTCCCCAGCAAGGATGCTGAAATAGGGGCAGCTAGGTGGCGTAGTGGATAGAGCACCAGCCCTGGAGTCAGGAGTACCTGAGTTCAAATCCGACCTCAGACACTTAACACTTACTAGCTGTGTGACCCTGGGCAAGTCACTTAACCCAATTGCCTCACCAAAAAAAAAAAAGAAAACAAAACAAAAAGGATGCTGGAATACAGGAAGAATCAAAGGCATCTTCAACTGTCATCCAAGTGTTCCCAGTCTGGCTGAAAAGGCAGGAAGAAAACAGACAAAACCATCAGAGGGCAATGCAAGACAGGTGGTGCCATGGGATAGGGATAGAATACTAAATTTGGAACATTAAGACCTATGTTCATGGGGCAGCTAGGTGGCGCAGTGGATAGAGCACCGGCCCTGGATCAGGAGGACCTGAGTTCTGATCTGGCCTCAGACACTTAACACTTACTAGCTGTGTGACCCTGGGCAAGTCACTTAACCTCAATTGCCTCACCAAAAAAACAAACAGACAGACAGACAAGTACCATAGACAGCTTTTCCCAAACCGTTCTCCCCTTAGCCCTGGTGTGTCATGTGATATGAATAAGGGTCCTTGGAGAAAATCTAGATTCTAAAGATATTTTTCTCTTAACATAGTAAAAATTAAATTAGGTGGGTATTAAAAATACTGATTACATGCAGCCTTTTTTTTTTGGTTAAAAAATAGGCTTCATTTCCTCAATAAACCAGTAAAATATAGGGACCATTTCTTTATCAGCTGATATAAACTGTAGCTTGTTTTGGTTACCTTTGGAAAGCTCTGCGAGGGTCGTGAACATTGCAATGAACCATTTTCCCAGGTCTAGATAGACTTTCCACAGGCACTTTGACAAAGTGAGCTGGGATAATGGAGAGAGCTGTTGGTCTCTAGATCCGGCTGATTACAGGTGCAAACATTTACCCAATGCTCCAGCCCCCTCTCTTTATCCCAGGTGTTATTCAATATACCAGACAGGCAATAATAGGTTCTATGAGAGACAGCACAGTGTAGATAGAACACTGTACCTGGCATCAGGGAGACCTACCCAGGTTTAGATGTTCCTTAGACACCTTAGCTGCAGGACCTAGGCTAAATTACTTAATTTCTCTCAGCCTTAAAGTCCTCATCTCAGCATGGCTTGCATACAGAACTGGCCCCTCAGTTAAGACCTGCCTCTGGCTCTATCACCTTGGGCCAGTTATTGAACCTTTCAGAATCCCTGAGGGACCCTCTAAAACTATGAGGCAAAACAGCTGCTAACTATTAAAGGAATTTCCTCACCAAAGTCCCCTATACCAATGAAATCACAGGTTGGGGACAAAACAAACACTATATTAAATAACTAAACATCAGGGCTGCTATGAGGATAACTAATGATGATGTGTGTAAAGTGTATTACAGACCTCTGATATAGAAATTCCATTGTTCCTTATTATCATCATTAATTAAATTTCATTTTTAATATTTTTTAACCAATTACATGTTAAGACAGTTTTCAACATTCACTTTTGTAAGATTTTGAGTTCCAAATTTTTCTCCCCCTTCCCAAAGCCAGCAAGCTATCCAACATTGGTTATGTGAGAAATATCATTCCAATAACTTCTGGAACTCAGTGTTGGTGATGTGTCAAAGACTCATTTATTGTCATTCTCTCAAGAATGGGCCACTCCTTGTCCATCTGGTGGTTGACCAAAAATGGAGGCTCATAGACCTTCTATCTCCTAGTCCCTCACAAGAATGGCCCCTCCCCCTTTTCACCATTATTTCCAATTACTCAAGGGTTACAATCTACGGGCCAAAAACTAGCTAGCAGTATTTCTTAGCCAATGGGGGAAGTGATACAGGGACAATTCTTCAGTTTCTCCCTTATATGGACACAGCTCAGGAGCAGATCTAATTGTGACCAGCCCAGGGTTTCCCTGAATCATGTGATTATGTTTGCTGGGGGTGGGGGGGTGGGGGGGGGCGGAAGCAGACCTTTTTTTTCTTCAAACAGGTCTGGATTGAGAGGAGACCAATCCCCATTTCCTCACAGGTTGTATATCTACAACCATGTTAAACATATTTCCACATTAATCATTGTGAGAAATGGGTAATTGTCTCCTCTCAATGTGGATATAACAAGTCAGTCATACTCCCCTGACCTGTTTGTAGGACAAAGGTCTCAGATCCCCTCCTCCCCCTCAGGTTAGCAAGGTCACATGGTTCAAGGAACCCTGGTCTCAATTAGGTCCTCTCCAGAGTTCTGTCCATATAAGGAAGTATAAGGTCCACTCCTGAGTTATGCCCATACAAGGAAGAGGAGTGGGAATACTGCCTTCCGATTAGCTAGTTTTTCCGAGTAGATTGTAACCCCGACCAGTGATGAAAAAGGGGAAGGTCCATTCGCGTTAGGGACTAGGGTATAAAACAGGGCCTGCAAGCCCCCTTTCTGGGCACCCACTAGCTGCACACTAGGGTGCCTCCTTGTGAGAAGAAAATAAAGACTTTGTCACCTCTCTGCTGAGTTCCTGAGAATTATTGAGAAGAGGATGGATTTTTCCCTCACAATCATGTTGTGAGAGAAGAATCAGAACAAAAGGAAAAAGACACAAGAAAGAAGAAACAACAACAACAATGAAAATAGTTTGCTTCAATCTGCATTTCGACTCCATAGCGCTTTCTCTGGATGTGGAGAGCATTTTCCATCATGAGTCTTGTGGCATTGTCTTGGATCATGGTATTGCTGAGAAGAGCTAAATCTATCACAGTTGATCATCACACAATATTATTGTTACTGTATACAATGTTCTCTTGGTTCTGCTCATTTCACTCAGAATCAGTTCACATCTTTCCAGTTTTTTACAGAAATTAAATCCACTTGCTCATCATTTCTTACAGCACAATGATATTCCATGACATTCATATATCACGACTTGTTCAGCCATTCCCCAACTGATGGGCATCCCCTCCATTTCCAATTCATTGCCACCACAAAAAGAACAGCTAAAAATATTTTTTGTACATGTGGGTTATTAATTATATTTCAAGCTCAGAAGTGAGAACTTGGGCAAGTCAATTCCCTTTCTGGATCTCACTTTTCTCTTATTAAATGAAAGGTTGGGACTGGGATGATCTCTAAAGCCCTTCTCCCAGCTTTGGCATAGCTATAAGTTATATGCCTATAGGACTACCGTCTATAAACCTCGTTAGTTTTTTTCATAATCAAGCACCTTTCGGAGTAAAGACAGTGGTGTAATGCTCTGCGTGTACACTAGGGGGAGGTGTGGTGCAATATTATTCCCTTGTGGTTCTTTTGCCTCACGATGGGATCCATACTTAAACCCCCACCAGGGATTCTGAAAGGAGCCCAGATCAGAGTAGGCTCTGGGGTCAAGGAGCAACTTCTGCTACAGATGCTGCCTCCTCGTCAGCCGCAAGGACAGAAGACCAGGAAAAGAAAAGTCCTCACCACCACAGTCCTGGGCACCATCAAATGGTCCGGGTCAGAAGTCAGTACGGTTTGTTAGGTGTCTGACTATCGAAATGGGGGCCACTTGAGAACAGGGACTGTCTTGCTTTTCTCTGTGTCTCCCCACTTAGCACCATGCTTTACACTCTGAGAACTTAATGACTGGGGGCAGCTAGGTGGCACAGTGGATAAAGCACCAACCCTGGATTCAGGAGGACCTGAGTTCAAATCTGGTCTCAGATACTTGACACTTACTAGCTGTGTGACCCTGGGCAAGTCACTTAACCCTCATTGCCCTGCAAAAACAAACCAACAAAAAAAAAAAAAAGAACTTAATGACTGCTTTCTCATGCATTCATTCATGACCCCTGCTCTCATTCCATTCACAAGCTGAGATTATCCTGTGCCAAAGGACAGAGTGAGGCTAGGAGGCCTCTAAAGGTCTATGTTCTCATGAGTGGACCATGGCAAGTGGCTTAGCTCCCCGTTCCCCACCCTGTATCCCAGCCCAGCGAGGAACTGGGCACAGCCTCGTTCCTGGAGCAGACTTGGTGCCTTATGGCTTTCCAGACCACTCAAGAGCTCAAGGTCCACCAGGGTGCTTCACAGAATCAAGGAATTAGAGGAAATAGAAGAAAATTCATGAGGGCAGCTAGGTGGTGCAGTAAATAAAGCACCGGCCTTGGATTCAGGAGGACCTGAGTTCAAATCCGACCTCAGACACTTGACACTCACTAGCTGTGTGACCCTGGGCAAGTCACTTAACCCTCATTGCCCCTTGGGGGGAAAAATAGAAGAAAACTCAGCATGAAACAATGCAAAAACACCCCCACCCCCTCCCATGCCCCACCTTCACCCACCACCCCCTCTCACCAAACCCCCTGCCCCTGGAGAGTTTGGGTTCCAATCATTTTTTACTGCCTGTGTAACTTTGGACAAATCACTTCTCCTGCCAAGGTTTCTTCATCTGTAAACTGAGGTCCCTTCCAGCTGTAGGTCTGTGGTCCTACCATACTGTGAAGGGAGCCTTGGCTTTGATAGGAACTCCTGAGCCCCTTCCTTCTTCCCCATATTAAGGTCTCAGACAAATGGAAATCACAGACCGCCCCCCCCTTCCCCTCTCCCCCCCTCCCCCAGAGTCCAGAGAACAGTCCATTGGTTGTGAGGCTTCTGCCTGTTGAGAGGAGGCAAACAAGGCTCAACCCAATGATCAGAAGGGAGGGGTGGGGCCTCGGTGTCCGCCTAGACTAGGGCACGGCCAAAGGCCAGTGGAGTCGGGTGAATTTTACGCTGACAGAGCTTTCGTGAGCTGGGTTTGTACTCAGGGGGTCACCTTGCCCTGTCCCTGTCAGGGTGTTAAAGGGTGATGTCCAGAGTCTTAGACCATCCCCCTGACTTCCAGGGGTCAAGAGCCCTTTCCCCACCTCCCAGAGCAGGGTCATTCTGCGGGTCATCTCAGTTCACCTCTCACAGAGTCATCAGTTATTCCCAGATTGCAAAACCCTAGTGCTGTCTCCTACCTGGGGTGTTCTGCAATACCTAAAGAAGGGCTCTGGGCCAGAAAGGGTTAACCAGGACACTGCTGAGTCATCGTGAGCCTGCCCATTTCTGCTGGGCCAGCAGGAGGAAGCCTCACCTGGCTTTGGGTGGGGGCCGAGTCAGATCATCCCGCTGGGATGGGGCTGTGGCCCTCCCCCTCAGCCCAGTAATGAGGGCCAGCTTTCCCCACACCGAGATCGGGTATCAGGGGGCTCAGTCCTCCTGGAGAGAGGGAGCAAAGGAGCCAGGACAGCAGCCTGGAGGAGACCCTACTGAATACGACTAGGGGCCCCAGGGCAGACAGTGAGCAGGAAGAAGTGGGCAGAGGACCAGTGATGGGCAGATTGGGGGGAGGAGTGGATAAAAGCCAAATCTGCCTGTCTGGGACTCGTTCAGCCTCCCAGGGTCAGCTAAACGAGGTCTCACCCCTCCTCCTCCTCCTCCTCCTCCTCCTCCTCCTCCTCCTGGGGATGGTTCTTTAAATATTTGAAGATGCCAATCTGTCTTCTCTTTTCTGGGCACAACGACTCCAACTTCTCAATGTTGTCTTTATTTGCTCAGTGCCTCCCACGGTGCCCACAGGCACACAGTAGGTGCTTAACTATTGCTTGGTCATCCATAGATTGATGATGCCACATCTCCACCATGCTTTTCCTGCGCCAGTACCTGCTTGTCAGTGCCCTTCCTAAAACATGCGCCCAGAAATGAGCCCGATATTCCAGGTGAGGTCAAACCCCACTGGCCACTTTTCTCCTCACTGCCACCCTCAGCCAGGTCCCTCCTCACCCCTTAGCCTAGACTACTGTAATACCTTCTCCCTTTTCCAATCTCTCTCTCTTTTTTTCTTTTTTCTTGGTGTGAGGCAATTGGGGTTAAGTGACTTGCCCAGGGTCACACAGCTAGTAAGTGTTAAGTGGCTGAGGCCGGATTTAAACTCAGGTCCTCCTGACTCCAGGGCCAGTGCTCTATCCACTGTGCCACCTAGCTGCCCCAAGACTATTTTTTTTTAGGCAATTGGGGTTAAGTGACTTGCCCAGGGTCACACAGCTAGTGTCAAGTGGCTGAGGTCAGATTTGAACTCAGGTCCTCCTGACTCCAGGGCTGGTGTGCTATCCACTGCGCCACCTAGCACCCCCCCCCAATCTCTCTTCTTCTACCCTTTCTGTATACAGGCAACCCCCAAAAGGCTTCTACAAGAACGGGCACCTGCTTCCAAACCTTCTGTGGCAAGAAGGGCCACCTCCTTAAGCGAGGTGGGAGCCAAGGAGGGCAGGTAGGAGGAAGGCATCTGAGTGATGTGAGCTGAGGAGGAAGGGAGAAGAGGCAGCTCCCAGGGAACAGCCTCATTGTCTTGGTGAGACAAGCTTCTCAGCTGAGAGGGTGGGGGAAGGGAGAGCTTTGGGGGGTTTGAGGAAGGACAAAAAGAGGGTTCAAAAAATCCACTGTTGATTGGCTGGCACAGGGGACAGGATGGCTGGGCCTGGAGTCAAGAAGATATGAATTCAAATCTAGCTTCACACACTAGCTGTATGACCCTGGCCAAGTCACTTTACCTGTTTGCCCCAGTTTCCTCATCTGTAACATGGAGATGATAATAGCACCTCCCTCCCAGGGTTATTGGAAGGCTCAAATGAGGCAATAATTGTTTTTGGTTTTTGCTTTTTTTGGCAGGGCAATGAAGGTTAAATGACTTGCCTAGGGTCACACATCTAGTAAGTGTCAAGTGTCTGAGGCCAAATTTGAACTCAGGTCCTCTTGAATCCAGGGCCGGTGCTTAATCCACTGCACCACCTAGCTGCCCCCAAGGTAATAATTCTAAAGCGCTTAGCACAGTGCCTGGCGTATAGGGAGTGCTATATAAATGTTAACTATTAATATTGTTATTATCATCATTGGATCCTCCCAGTGAGTTATGTCCTAGTATTATTCCCATTTTATTGATGAGGAAACTGAGTCTGAAAGTGATTAAATGACTTGCTCGGGGTCACACAGCTGCTAAGCAGGATTCTGGCCAGGCTTTTCTAACTCCAGATCTAACATCCCAGAGTTTAATCCTTTTTGAAAATTTAGTTGAAAAAAAATTAAAGAAAATTTAGTTAAAAATTGAATGTTCAGGGCAGCTAGGTGGTACAGTGGATAGAGCACTGGTCCTGGATTCAGGAGGACCTGAGTTCAAATCCAGCCTCAGACATTTGACACTTACTAGCTATGTGACCCTGGGCAAGTCACTTAACCCCAGTTGCCTCACCAAAAAAAAAAAATAAAATTGAATGTTCAAAATTGTTTTTACATGTAATTGAGAAAAAAAATAAAATTTTAAAAAGAAAGGCATTTAGGTGAATTGAATTAAGGGGACTAAACCAGGATAGCAAAAGCAGGAAAATCCTTAGTGCTATGAATCACTTTCCAGGACCAGTCCCCAGGACTTTTTCCTGGGATTGGGTTTTGTGTGCTGGGAGAGGGGCATCTCCCAGAAAGTGAGGCTCTGAGAAAGACCCTCCCCCAAGAGAAAGGTTCTCCAGGCAAGGGCAGGTGCTGGGCTGGAAAGAAAAAGCCCCTGGAGTGGGTGGGGGCTCTCATGGAGCACAACTGGAATCACCCCAGCAGGCCTGGGGCAGCTCCTCACACCACTGTGTGAAGCCTTCTTCAGCCGTGTTCCATCCTGCCTGCCTGCCCAGAGTTGTCTTCAGCCACTCCCTTTCTACCCTCCAGGTCTGGCCAAAGTGACCGGTTCATCTTCACCTACCTCCCTGCTTTGCCTAGTGGGTCAGTCCTCCCTCCATGCCTGAAATGATCCTTAGCTGCCTCCAGTGTTTAGCTCCTGCTGATCTTGTGAGTGTTTCCTCCCATCTCAGATTATCTTGTGTTTATGGATCCATCAAACTGTTGCATTCCTCAGGTAGAAGGTAAGCTTCCTGAGGACAAGGCCTGTTTTTCATTTTGTCATCCTTTGCACTATGAGGAGTCTATTAAATGCCCTTTGAATTGGATTGGATTGGAGCTCCCTCCCCCCACACCTCCTAAAGGAGGCTTCAGGCACTCAGGGCCACTGTTACTAACAGGAATCTTTCTGAAGGAAGGCAGGAGGTGTCACAATTTAACTTGAAGTCAAAAGACTCCAGAGACCTGAATTCAAATCCTAGCTTTACCACTTACTATGTGACCTTGGGCAAGTCATTTCATCTCTTAGGGCCTGTTTCCTCCTCAGCAAAAAAAAAAATAAATAAATTCAATAAACATTAGCTAGCCTGGAGTCCGGAAGACTTAACTTCCTCAAATCAAATCCAGCCTCAGACACTAGCTGTGTGACCCTGGTCATGTCATTTCACCCTATTTAGCCTTAGTTTTCTCTTCTGTAAAATGAGCTGGTGGAGGAAATAGCAAACCACTCCAGTATCTTTGCCAAGAAAACACCAAATGGGATCATGAAGAGCCGGACACAACCAAAACAACTGAACAACAAGAAAATATGCCAGGCGCTATGCTAAGCATTAGGGATCCAAAACGAGGCAAAAGATGGTCCCTGCTCTCAAGGAGCTTACAATCTAATGGGGAAGACAACATGCAAATAAATATATATTCTAAGATCCCATCCAATTCTTTTTTTGTTTGTTTGGGGTTTTTATTGTGAGGCAATTGGGGTTAAGTGACTTGCCCAGGGTCACACAGCTAGTAAGTGTTAAGTGTCTAAGGCCACATTTGAACTCAGGTCCTCCTGAATCCAGGACCAGTGCTCTATCCACTGTACCACCTAGCTGCCCCTGATCCCATCCAATTCTAACACTGTGTATGTTTGTATGGTAGAGGCTGATAAATGTGGTGAGGGATGGCTTTCCTTCTGCTCTGGGGTCTCCGAGAGCCCTCCCTGCCTCCAGCAGAGTTAAGGAGCTGGAGGAGGGAGACTGAAATCAGACCAGGGTCCAAGAGGAATTAACAAAAGGCTGGTGTTTGCCAGGACAGGTCATCCCCAGTTGTCCCATGAACAGCTTGGTGTTTTGTGTCTGTTCTACTTTGCAAACACCCCTAAGCATGTCAGTGACCAGCTGGGCACAGAAAGGCTTGGGAATCCAGCACCCTGATTCCTAATCTGTTTTACTCACCCCCATGCAATGTGACTGGACTCATCCCGGAAGCCATAAGGATGTCGAGTACCCCTGCCCACCTGTGAGATGCTAAGAAAATCACCTCATGGCTGAGCCTCCATTTCCTCTTTTGTAAAGAAGATATAGTACTTGTTATCCCACCCATGAGGAAAAAAAACTGTGAATTTTTTAGCACTCCAGAAAAATAAGGTATTAGGATCATAATTATTATAGATAAATGGGAAGCATTTGGAGGTTGAAACTATGGGTCAAGAAGACAGACCGTGGTGGGGTTCATGGGATTTCCCCTCAATCAGAGCCTTCATTTGCTGAATCTCTGCAGTGGCAAGATGAAAACTTAACCCCTAGATCCACTGCTGGAAAGGGCCTCAGAGGTCAATCTCATAGGTTACACAGAAGGATCATATATTTTATATACTAAGAGCAGAAAGAGGCCTCCGAAACCCAATCCCATCCCCCTTCATTTTACAGATGAGTGGCTTCCCTGAGATTTACCTCCCATCTGCTATCTCTGTCTGTTTTCTCTGTCTTCACCTCTCTCTACATATATACATACATACATACACACACATACTCACTGTTAACCTGTAAATTAAGGAAACAATCAATATAGGAGAAAATAAGGACAGAGGAACTATTATAGCTCATGAGATCACAAAGCAAGAAGCTCAAAGATGGGAACCGAGGACAGGGTTTTTATAGGGTAACAGAACAAAAGGGAATTTAATATAAATGAACCTTTAACAAAAGAAACCATAGAACTGCTTCTGAGTTAAATATGGATGCTACTTAACTCTAAATAGAAACTACTTAATGTAGGTAGGCCTTTTTAATAACATAAGGTCCAGGGAGTAAGGTAGGAAACCTTTGGGAGGGTATAGTTTGTTTGGGAGGAGGAAGGGGAGGTCCATAAATCAATCAAGAGTCTGGAATCTGGGCCAGCTAGGTGGTGCAGTGGATAGAGTACCAGCCCTGGATTCAGGAGGACCTGAATTCAAATCCAGCCTCAGACACTTGACACTTACTAGCTGTGTGACCCTGGGCAAGTCACTTAACCCCAATTGCCTCACACCAAAAAAAAAAAGTCTGGAATTGACATTAGAAGGAAGGAACTGAGGAGCCAGGCTTTTTCATGCAGAGGCCACAGAAATGAGAACTTGCCCCCTCCCTCTTTCCAGGTACCACTCCCCACCAGGGCTGGGCTTCCAGAGAAGTCATAAAATGCTTAAACTGTAGGGGACTTCAGAGGTCAGCCAGAGGCAAGCAAATGGGAGCTTGATCTCTGAGCTCTTTAAACCACCCATGGGTGACTCATCCTATAAATGCATTGGGAACTGGAGCTCAGATACTCTTCATCCATCAGCCCAGCCCAAGCACAGATCCCCAGCATAAGTGTCCTAGATGGGCCTTTTTTTCCTAATCTTCATCCCAAATCCCACCCAGTTTCCCCTCCCCTTCTCCACCTCACCCTTTAATCCCCTCCACCAGAGGTAGCTCTCATTGAGGCTTCCCTACTTTTTGAATTCCTCCTCAGACTTGCAGCTCAGTATCCATAAAGCACAGTTTCAGTTCCAAGTCCAAGCCTCATCCTGAGTATTGAATCCCAGCCACTCTGAATTCTCAGGACTGGCACTCAGGGGGACTCAATGCATCACCCAACCCTCAATCTTTAACCAAATTGTTTTGTCTGTCAGAGCCTTTCCTCAACTATCAAATGAGGGTAATAAATAAATTAACATACTTAAAAGTATTTTGCAAACTTAAAAGCACTATAGGAATGCTAAGTGTTAGTGCTACCACCACCACCACCACTACTACTACTACATACAGCCCTGTTTGATTCCTTTTCCAATATTAAATAAATCAGTTGTTCCATGTTTAGTTCTAACTGTTGCTTCTTGACTCTCATACAGCTTCCTCAGGAGACATGTAAACTAATCAGGTACGCCCATCTCTTTAAGGACTTTCTACATTTTGTTGTGATCCACACAGTCATAGGCTTTAGTGTAGTCAGTGAAGCAGAAGTAGATGTTTTTTCTGGAACTTCCTTGCTTTCTCCATAATCCAGCGAATGTTGACAATTTGGTCTCTTATTCTTCTGCCTCTTCAAAAAACCAGCCTGCTCTTCTGGTAATTTATCAGTGAGATTTATGTAATCACTCTACCAGTGAAGAGAACATTATGCAAATGCTAAGGCTTGAACCCTGTATTACATTTATTCATGAATTGATGGCATTCTTGATAATTGCATTAATAAGGAATAAGCAGGCTTTCATAAGTGGTTTTCAACAATGGATTACATCTTTACTAATTAATAATTGACTGAAATGTAGAAAGTACATATCCCATTATGCTTATTGTGTGTTGATTAGGGAAAAAATTTTTTTTTTATTCAATAGAGCTTAAACCCCACCTTACTGAGAGTAAGGCATCTCCCATCTATACATCAAAATATTTAAGACTTCTTGGAAGGGGCAGCTAGGTGGTGTAGTGGATAAAGCACTGGCCCTGGAGTCAGGAGTACCTGGGTTCAAATCCAGCCTCAGACACTTAACACTTACTAGCTGTGTGACCCTGGGCAAGTCACTTAACCCCAATTGCCTCACAAAAAAAAAAAAAGACTTCTTGGAAGAGACAACAACAGAGATAGTCTTCTTCAGTGTCCCTCTGATTATAAACACCTCTGGTGAGGACATAAAATAAAGAGATACATGTTCACTAAGAGTTTTCACTCCATGAGAGGAGATCTAGCAGAGAGTTCAAGCTCTTAAGAGGTATTCCCCATGGATGGTAAGGTCTCCCAGCTGTTCCTATTTGTGGGTGATATCCTGCCATGTGCTTCCACCCCCAGAACATGGCATAGCCTTCTACAAAAGATCCATAATCATTCTCTATCCCCATAGAAAAGAAGAATATCCATTGCTCAGATTACCACATACATTGGAATGAACTAGCTACATGGAATTTGTCCATCAGTATGTCTATCTGGGACAGATAATACAAATGAGCAATGGGTTGAGCACAAAATTGAGAATGAGATCAGAAAAAGGAGAGCTAACTAAATACCCTTTAGGAAATCACCAAGCTCCTTTAGTATCCCCAACCTTCCTTTGGCTTTATTGCATAGGCTGCAAGTCAAGGAACCTAACAGTCTCTGAATAGTTGAAAATTAATATCACATAAAGGGCAACGGAGAGTTCCACCCATAGTGAGTGCGAACAGGCTACAGCCAATGAGGACCTTCAAAGAAGAACTGGAATAAGAGATGTCATCAGAGAAGTGTATTTTAGGAAGAGATGGCTAGTCACATAACAAAGAGGAGTGATGACAGGTAGGCAGCCTGAATGCTACAAAAATACATTTCACAATGTCAGCAGAAAGGGGAAAAGGCCTCTGGTGCACTGGCAGGATTTAAACTCAGTTCTTCATGACTCTGGATTCTACCACTGCCCACCTGGATGTTTAATCAGATCACACATTCCTTGAAGTGCTGGCATATTTCAGTTTAAGAGAATGGGCAAGGGGCAGCTAGGTGGCGCAGTGGATAGAGCACTGGCCCTGGATTCAGGAGTACCTGAGTTTAAATCTGGCCTCAGACACTTGACACTTACTGGCTGTGTGACCCTGGGCAAGTCACTTAACCCCAATTGCCCCACAAATAAACAAACAAACAAACAAACAAACAAATAAATAAATAAAAAGAGAATGGGCAAACCATTTAAGCATGGATGGAGGTAATGAGAAACTGGTAGCTTGATTAAGGGGAACAGAAATCTACAAGTGTGTTTGTGCAAGTATAAATCTGAGTAGCCACTGTTCAAGAATTTTTTTTTCATTAATGAATTTGATAATCTTTATCTGTGAAGTGAGAACTGCAAAATTTACTGAGAATTGATTCCCCATCCAGTTCACTTTTTCCCAGACAAATGAATTGCCTTGGGCTGACCAGTCTTTGTCATTTCCAGACTCTGGACACTTATGGATCTCCCCAAAACAAACTATCCCCTCCCAAAAATTCCCAAGCTTACTTCCTGGACTTTAGGTTATTATGTAAAAAGATTCATTTACATTAAATAGCTTCTGTCTGTGAGAAATTTACCTTTCCCAAGGGTAGTTTCATAGCTCCCTCTGTTCTGTTACCTAGCTGTGTGACCCTGGGCAAGTTACTTAACCCCTATTGCCCCGCAAAAAAAAAACAAAAACAAAAAACCCTGTCCTTGTTTCCCATCTTTGGGTATTGTTAGTGTATGGGGCAAACTGCCTCAGTTTACCCAAATAACTCAAGGAGACCACCAAGTCAAGCAGAGACAGATTTATTACATTCCCATGGGAATGGGCAAACTCAATGCCTGAGCCGAGCTAGCTAATACATGCCTTGACCTTTTATAGGGGAAGTCCCCACGCACACTAGGGCGAGCTCACAATCTAACATCCAATCCTGTCTCACCCAGGGTGCATGTTCAGCTCGTGATCAATGTATGGAGACATGCATACCTGTTCCAGGAACAAGGGGGAAAAGGGGAGGGGGAACAACGTCAAACCAAAGGAAGAGGAAACAGGGGAGTGACAGTCAGATGTTTCAGATCTTACAGTTCCCACTGACTGCCCTCTCCTGGCCCCTGTCTCTAAAGATATTCAACCTGAATAACAGAAAGAGTCACTCAGGTGCTTCAGCATTGTTCTGTAGTCGTGTTAATTCTAGAAGGATGACAGGGTTAAAATTTATCTTCGGTTATGTTGGGAAGAAAAGAATAATCCATTGTTGGGACCCCAGGGCCAAGGGGATTCTGCTCTGAGAAAAAGAGACATGTCACTTAACATCTGGTCTCAACTTAATTGCTGCATCCTGTGCCGAGCCCTGTCCTTTCTTCTTGAGTCCCGAGTATTAAATTGGTGGGCAAACTCCCTGACCCACTCAACAGGGACTGGGGTTCTGACACATGATGGATTGCAGATAAAACTAAAATGTAGCTGACAAGTGGGGAGACTGAGCAGAAGTAAAAATACTGTTAATTGGCAATAAAACTCAAAGGAGACAGTGAGAATTTGACAAGCAATAAACTTCTAAACGAACTATACTGGGGCAGGGCTGGGTACCTTCCAGACCCCATCCTCAGAGTTTAATCTGACTCAAATCCATAATCATATCATATACTATCTTCCTAGCTTTGCAATACCATGAGCCCCAATTAAAGACCTTATTTCTCCTATATTGATTGTTTCCTTAATTTCCAGGTTAACAGAAGATTTTTGGGTTTTGGTGAGTAACTGGGGTTAAGTGACTTGCCCGGGGTCACACAGCTAGTAAGTGTCAAGTGTCTGAGGCCAGATTTGAACTCAGGTCCTCTTGAATCCAGTGCTGATGCTCTATACACTGCACCATCTAGCTGCCCCTCCTTGAATATATAGTATGTGTGAGGGAAAACAATCCTCTTCTCTCTCTCTCTCTCTTTTTTTTTAGTAAGGCAATTAGGGTTAAGTGACTTGCCCAGGGTAACACAGCTAGTAAGTGTTAAGTGTCTGAGGCCGGATTTGAACTCAGGTACTCCTGAATCCAGGGCCGGTGCTCTATCCACTGTACCACCTAGCTGCCCCATAGCAATCCTCTTCTCAGTAATTCTCAAGAACTCGGCATCAATGTGACAAAGTCTCCTTTATTTCCTTCTCATGAGTAGGAGGCACCCTAGTGTGCAGCTAGTGGGTGCAAAGAAAGGGGACTAGTAGGCCCTGTTTTAAACCCTAGTCCCTAACTCTAATGGACCCTCCCTTTTTCATCACTGGTCCTGTTACTCTCGAGGGTTACAATCTACAAGCAAAAAAACTAGCTAATCGGAACACAGTATTCCCATCCCTAGTCAGTTCTTCCTTACATGGGCATAATTCAAGAGAGGACCTTATTCTTCCTTATGTGGACACAATTCCTGAGCAGACCTTATTGAGACCAGGGTACCTTGAACTATGTGATTTTGTTAGCCAGAAGGGGAGGAAGGGATCTGAGACCTTTGTCCTAAAAACTGGTCAGGAGGAGTGAGAAACAAATTGTGAGAAACCTCATTTAAAAATTTCTGGGACTCAGTGTTGAAGAAGTATCAAAGGCCTTTATTTATACATTTGATTGAGAATGGGCCAGCTCCCTAATGGAAGTGGTGGCATGGGACTAGGGAGCCCTTTTATCTCAACCGGCTGGCCCCTCCCTTCTTCCTCAGTTACAATTTTTGAGTCAATTGAAATACAGTACAGTCAAAAGGGCAGCCCCCTAAACTCTTCCCCTGTGACCAGCCCTGGGTCTTTCTCATCATGTGATCCTGATTGCTGGGGAGGGGGAGGAAAGGAGCCAATAGTAAGCACCCTTCTCCCAGCTGAAATTCACCTCCCAGATGTCATGGGGGACAGAGCACCCCAGAAGTTCTCTGGGGCACATCAAAGAATCTTTTCCTTGAGAAACTAAACCAGAGGACAGATATGCCTAGAGAGATAAGCAGAACCAGATCAGACTTGTATGATATGATTATGGATTTGAGTCAGATTAAACTCTGAGGATGGGGTCTGGAAGGTACCCAGCCCTGACCCAATATAGTTAGTTTAGAAGTTTATTGCTTGTCAAATTCTCACTGTCTCCTTTAAGTTTAATTGCCAATTATTTCTTTGACTTCCCAACATAGCCGAAGATAAATTTTAACCCTGTCATCCTTATCTTTAGAGACAGGGGCCTGGAGAGGGGAGTCAGTGGGAACTGTGAGATTTGAAACATCTGACTCTCACTCCCCTGTTTCCTTTTCCTTTGGTTTGACCTTGTTCCCCCTCCCCTTTTCCCCCTTGCTCCTGGAACACGTATGCATGTCTCCATACATTGATCACGAGCTGAACACGCACCTTGGATGAGACAGGATTGGATGTTAGATTGTGAGCTCATCCACCCTAGGTGTACGTGGGGACAGTCCTTTTCAAGATTACTATAAAAACCTAGAGGATTGGGCATATCTTTGCAAGACTTCAATGTGTAATTGGGTTTTGCCCGTCCTCATGAGGATGTAATAAATCTGTCTCTGCTTGACTTGGTGGTCTCCTCGAGTTATTTGGGTAAACTGAGGCAGTTTGCTCCATACAGACTGAACTAGCTTCCTAATCTCCACCCTTCATTCTGATCTCCCTTACCCCTGGGGAGATAAATTTGGGTGTGGCTGCGGCCTTTGTGTCCTGAAGAGAGACTGGTAGCCACCCCTCACCCAATTCCCCCAGCTACCACCAGTGGGGGATGGTCCTCCCTCACTAAAGGAACTTTCCACAGGCAGATGGTCCACCCCCCTAAAGTACTTGCTAGTCTCCTGCTCGAGGAGATTGGTACCTCTGAGCCACATGCTTTGTGCCTATCTCCCCATGAGAAGTCCTAGGATTTCTTTCATGGTTTCCCTTCCCTTGCCCCTAAATAAACTACCATCTTATTCTAACTGGTTTTGTGTGCAAGAGGGTGTAATTCTTTAAAGAGGGATTCCTAAGAACCCCAACCCCGTACCCCATTTTCCTCCATAACAGATATTCCCCAGACAACTTCAATCAGCGTTTGAGGGAGGCCCCTATTTTCCCACAAAGAATATGATTGACTGTTATATCCTCATTAAGAGGAGACAACTACCCATTTTCTCACAGTATGCGACTACAATTTTAGTTTTGTTACTAAAAATAAAGTTAGAATGTATTCTTTGAGTGACTAACAGTCAGTTGATCAGTTAAGTACATAGCTAACAAAGATTGTTGATCTGCTCTGGAGGCCACAAGTTATCATTTCAGATCATTGTCTTCTGAAATTGTGGAGCAGGCTTGATTCCTTAATGCTCAGCACAGTAGGGTGAATGAGAAGGCCTAGCTTTCAGTCCTAGACATGTTAACCTTGTTAACCTGGAAATTAATGAAACAATCAATGTAGGAGAAATAAAGTCTTTAATCAGGGCAGAGGAGCTGTAACTTGGGGTATCACAAAGCAAGATGCTAGGAATACCCAAATATGGGAACTAAGGACAGGGTTAAAGAGGGTAACAACTGAGGGAAGTATAAAACTGCAAGTTAAGTATAGAAACTACTTAACTACTTACTTAATGTAAATGAACCTTTAACAAAGGGAACTATAAAACTGCCCTTTAAGTATAGAAGCTACTTAACTCTAAATCTGAACTTAAGGTCAGAGGACCATTTTACATAATAACCTATAGTCCAGGGAGTAAGGTGGGGAATCTTTGGGAGAAGATAGTTTGTTTGGGGGATATCCATAAATCAACCAAGAGTTTGGAATTGACAAAGATTGGTGAGCCCCGGGCAATTTGCTGGCCTAGGAATAGGGATCAGTCAATTGTGGTTATCAATTGATAGCTCTTCCATGCCTAACCCCAAGCAGTTTGTGGTCTCCTTGGGCCTCAGTTTCGCTCATTTGTTACATGTGAGGACTGTGTCCAATTTATTCTGTGTTACCTTGTTTGTGGGTGACATCGTGCTGCTTACCTCGTGCCCCAGGACATCACCCAGTATATCTCTCCTAGAAGATACCTCTAATCACTCAAAGGGGTTTGGCCTCTCCATTCACCCAACGGAGAAGGAAACCTTGTTTGCGGGTTGTCTCCCCTATTAGTCTGAGACTTCCTTGAAGATAGAAGGCGGCGGTCTGGTCTTTTGCCTTTCTTGGTATCCCCAGCACTTAGTTTGTTTGGTTGGGGTTTTTTTGGTGAGGCAATCAGGGTTAAGTGACTTGCCCAGGGTCACACAGCTAGAAAGTGTTAAGTATCTGAGGTCACATTTGAACTCAGGTCCTCCTAAATCCAGGGCCAGTGCTCTATCCACTGCGCCACCTAGCTGCCCTATCCCCAGCACTTAGTAGGCTTAACTTGACTGGGCAGGCAAGATGAAAAGACTGAAAGAGCCCAGTTAACTGATCTGTGGTCTGAGTGCCAGCCAAGCTCAGTACAAAGAGATTCACCCTAAAAAGCACAAGATAGACTTTTTTCCGGAGACAATCCATCCCAAAGACTATCAGTTCAGCCCTTTAGAGGTTGAGATATGGGTCAGAACCTGCCCAATCATGATTTTTTTCTTCTTCAAGGCCCTTTCACTGACAAGTCCTCAGACTAGGAGTGGGTGGAGCTGAGAGAAGATCTAAGGAAAAGACCCCCAGGGCCCTGCCTATACTCGGCATTGATAATTAGTGTTTTCTCCCCAGTTGGCAGGGCTGGGGGCTTGGGGAGTTTAGCAAGTCAGCACCCACCCACCCCACCCTCCTTTATTATCACACCTGCACTGGGCAGGAACCAGAGGGTGGAGCAGAAAAGAGAGGGAGAAGAGAGGTAAATTCTGGTTTGGAAAGAAGCCCAGCAGGGAGTGATAACTCTGCTTTGGGGAGAGGTCTGTCCCCCCCCACCCCCACAGACACATACACACCCTTATGAGAATTCTCAAGGGACAAGCCTAGCCCTGCCAGGCCTAAAGGCCTGGGGGCCCTTTGAGGAATACAGAGAGATGGAGGAGGCAATCCTTAATGGATCTTAACTTCCCAGGACCCAGAAGGCTTTCATGGCTCACAGGTTATAGGTTACAAATCCAGTCCGGTGAAGGACAGAAACCAAAGGCCTCACCCAAATCTCTGGACCTGCTCCCTGCCCTGGGGTCTGGGAGGAAAGACCAGAACAGAATTAGTGATTTTGTTAACCATAACAATACTAAGAATAAGAATAATACATTAAGGCACCTTTATAAACCACTCAGAGGTTTACACCATACTCTGGGTAGGCTGAAAGAGTCAAAGTGTTAGCCTCATTTTTGGAAAGAGGAAGCCTTTAAGCCTTAAAGGGGTAGTGACTTTCCCAAGGTCACACATGCTTTTAAAGCCCTTCATCTTTTGGCCCCAACCTACTTTTCCAACCTCATTCCGCATCCCTCCCCTTCCCAACCTGGCCTACTTCGTCCATGACAGCACTCCTGCCCTTTCCTGGACATCTGCTTACACTGGCTGGTCCCCATTCCTGGAGTACACTTCTCATCTTGCCTCTTAGAATCTCATTTCTTTTTTTTTCTTTCTTTCTTTTTTTTTTTAGTGAGGCAATTGGGGTTAAGTGACTTGCCCAGGGTCACACAGCTAGTAAGTGTTAAGTGTCTGAGGCTGGATTTGAACTCAGGTCCTCCTGAATCCAGGGCCGGTGCTCTATCCACTGCGCCACCTAGCTGCCCCAGAATCTCATTTCTTTCAAAACTGCTCAAGCAACATCTGCTGTAAGAAACTTTTCTTTGTCTCTTGGTACCTACCCTCCAAAAAATCATTGGATATTTTTAGTATATTTTGCATATATTTATTTATACACATGTTTTGTGGTTGCCTTTCCCTGCCTCACTTTACTCCCAGCTCTCTGGTCATCTTCCCTGGTTCTATATCCCCTCCCCGGGACTGCCGACTCCCTCTACCTCCAACCATTCTGGAACCCTAGGCTGCCTTTGTTTCTGGAAGGGGTGTGTCAACTTACTACCCACTGGCCCCATTCACCATCTCAGTGATTTCATCTCCCTCTTTGAGAATATCATCTTGAGGGCAGGGACTGCCTTTGGGGAGGAAAGTGAGGTTGCAGAGGATGGGGAAGGGGTTGTCCGGGTCCTGGGTAAAGTGATTTTGAGCCAGAGGTGAGAGGAGAGAGACAGATGCTCAGATTATGACAGATCCTCATTCCTCCACCCCCTCACTCCCCCGTCAGCACCTAGGTCAGTTTCACAGCATAGAGTCCTAAAACACGAATTATTGGGTCAAAAGGAATGAACAATTTTGTGATTTTTCTTACTGTATGATATGATTATGGATTTGGGTCAGATTAAACTCTGAGGATGGGGTCTGGAAGGTACCCAGCCCTGCCCCAGTATAGTTCGTTTAGAAGTTTATTGCTTGTCAAATTCTCACTGTCTCCTTTGAGTTTTATTGCCAATTAACAGTATTTTTACTTCTGCTCAGTCTCCCCACTTGTCAGCTACATATTAGTTTTGTCTGCAATCCATCATGTGTCAGAACCCCAGTCCCTGTTGAGTCCCTGGGTCAGGGAGTTAGCCCACCAATTTAATACTCGGGACTCAAGAAGAAAGGACAGGGCTCGGCACAGGATGCAGCAATTAAGTTGAGACCAGATGTTAAGTGACATGTCTCTTTTTCTCAGAGCAGAATCCCCTTGGCCCTGGGGTCCCAACAATGGATTATTCTTTTCTTCCCAACATAACCGAAGATAAATTTTAACCCTGTCATCCTTCTAGAATTAACACGACTACAGAACAATGCTGAAGCACCTGAGTGACTCTTTCTGTTATTCAGGTTGAATATCTTTAGAGACAGGGGCCGGGAGAGGGCAGTCAGTGGGAACTGTGAGATCTGAAACATCTGACTGTCACTCCCCTGTTTCCTCTTCCTTTGGTTTGACATTGTTCCCCCTCCCCTTTTCCCCCTTGTTCCTGGAACAGGTATGCATGTCTCCATACATTGATCACGAGCTGAACATGCACCCTGGGTGAGACAGGATTTGATGTTAGATTGTGAGCTCGCCCTAGTGTGCGTGGGGACTTCCCCTATAAAAGGTCAAGGCATGTATTAGCTAGCTCGGCTCAGGTATTGAGTTTGCCCATTCCTATGGGAATGTAATAAATCTGTCTCTGCTTGACTTGGTGGTCTCCTTGAGTTATTTGGGTAAACTGAGGCAGTTTGCTCCATACATTACGTTAGTCAAAATTATTTTCCAAAATTGTTGGACCTTGGGGCAGCTAGGTGGCGCAGTGGAAAGAGCACTGGCCCTGGAGTCAGGAGGACCTGAGTTCAAATCTGGCCTCAGACACTTAACACTTACTAGCTGTGTGACTCTGGGCAAGTCACTTAACCCCAATTGCCTCACTAAAAAAAACAAAACAAATAAAATGGTTGGACCAGTTAGGGGATCTGTGAGGAAATGGGTAATGATCTCCTCTCCATAAGGATATAACAGTCACCATTCAAATTATACTCCTCTTGACAAAGGTCTCAAGTCTCCTTCTTCCCCACAGGCAAACAAAATCACATGGTTCAAGGAGCCCTGAGCTAGTCTCAATTAGGTCTGCTCCTGAGCTATGTCCATATAAGGGAGGATTGAAGAAATGCCCCTGTGTTACCTCCCCCATAGGCTAAGAACCCCCCCAAAATTATGGAAATTAGGGTTAGGAATACTGCATTCTGGTTAGCTAGTTTTTGCATTTAGATTATAACCCTTGAGTAATTGGACCAGTGACGAAAAAGGGGAGGGTCCATTTGCATTAGGGATGTGGGGACCAATTTTTAATCGGGGAGTGTTAGCTAAACGGCTAGCCACAATATTGGGGCAAGGAAGGAGACCGGCAACCTCCCTCAAAACAGAACAGGATTTATTTTAACAAGAACGAGCTTAAAAAAAAAAACCACAAACAGGATCAGTAGGATCAAGGGAAAGGAAATAAAATGGGGAAAGGGAAATTATACAACCTGAATAATACCACCACCCAGGAATCAGCTGAGAATACACAGCAGAGCTCCTGTCGCCTTCCAGCTTCTAGCTGGAATGGCAAATTCTCCCTGTTCCCAGAAACCCCACACAGCCCCCAGCCAATTGGATGGCCACTCTGACAGTCACATGACTGCCCTCACAAGGCTTCCAATCATTATAATTTTGCCAGGCCCATGTAGGCATTGGGGAGTGGTGATGACATGAGGTGCCAGCGTCAGTGGGTGGAGCACCATGCGGTTTGTGGAGCCCCAGGCCAGTGCACGCGGAAGCATAAAAACCTCAAATAATAATTAATTCTTTACAGGGATTAGGGTTTAAAATGGGGCCTGCAAGCCCCCATTCTTTGCACCCACCTGCTGCACACTGGGTTGCCCATTCGCACAAGAATGATAATCAATGAGGCTTTGACACATCTCTGCCACTGAGCTCCAGAGAATTATTGAGCAGGAGTTGTTTTCCTCACAGGCTCCACTAGCCTTGTTTGTTCCTCCCTGGCTCATCTTTGACACAGACACCAGAGGCTCCTCTCAGCCTACAAATATCTAAACACCCCTTTCCCACCACCACAATAACTGTGGTAGAGGTGTGGCACAGGTGGGATTAATCCTTAATCAGTGGGTCTTGCAAGAGAAAATCATTCCTCTTCTCAATAATTCTCAGGAACTCAGCAGCAATGTGACAGAGGCTCTTTTATTTCCTTCTTGTGAGAAGGAGGCACCAGAGTGTGCAGCTAGTGGGTGCAAAGAAAGGGGGCTCGCACTTGCAGGCCCTGTTTTATACTCTAGTCCCTAACAAGAATGGACCCTCCCCTTTTTCATCATTGGTCCGATTACTCAAGGGTTATAATCTATGTGCAAAAACTAGCTAATTGGAATGCAGTATTCCCACCCCTCTTCCTTGTATGGGCATAACTCAGGAGTGGACCTTGTACTTCTTTATATGGACACAACTCCAGAGCAGACCTTATTGAGACCAGGGCTCCTTGAACTATATGATTTTGTTAGCCTGAGGGGGAGGAGGAGATCTGAGACCTTTGTCCTACAAACAGGTCAGGAGCAGTATGGTCATTGAGAGGAGACAACTACCCATTTTCTCACAGTCTGAAATCAATAAAGGGGATTAAATGACATATCGCTCAAAATGCCAAAATATGAAATGTGTTGTCCATACCAACTCATGAACCCCTGCCAGGTTCAGGGGTCCTTCACCTAGGGTCTTTGAATTTGTTTATATTCACACACAGGGGTAGCTAAGTGGTGTAGTGGACAGAGCTCTGGTCCTGGAGTCAGGACGATCTGAGTTCAAATCTCACCACATATACTTACTAGCTATGTGACCCTGGGCAAATCACTTAACCCCAATTGATTTAAACTTCCCAGGCCATCTACAATTGTCCTGATGTATATCTTGCCACTGGACCCAGATAGCTCTGGAGAAGAGAGTGAGGTTGGTGACTTTGTACAGCCCTCCCTCACTTAAGTTCAATTCACTGCAAGTCATGACATCACCTGAAATCATGGTCCTCTTTGAGAAGGAAGGACAAACAATAACTTCCACACATATAACTTCATTTTCAATATAATTGTTTCCTCTGTAATCATATATTTTACTGTGTGTATTTTTAGAAACATAATTCTAAGGAGGGATTCATAAGCTTCACCAGTTTGGCCCTGAAAAGGATGTGATTACATACTTTTATTATTTATTATTTAATTATAATTTTAATAATTAAGAAATAATTGATAATAATTTTATTAATTCCATCCCCACAGTACTTCACTTTTCTATTGAGCAGAGGAAAACCTGTTTCATCGTTTCCTCCAAAACCCACATTGGTCATTGCCTTTACTCTGAGGGTAGCTCTCTTTCAATGTCATTTTCATTTGTATAATTGTAATCATTGTTTATGTTGTTCTGTACCTCTACTGACTTCCCCCTCCCACCCCCATCTGTGCATGTAGTTCTTTCTGTTTCTCTGCATGCCTCATATTATACAACAATAACATCACGTTAATATTCTTGTGCCACAATCTATAATTTGTTCAGCCATTTACCAATTGACTGATTTTTTTTTCTTTCCCAGTGTTTTGCTACAACAAAAAGTGCTGCTCCGAATATTTTGTCCTATTTGGAACTTTTCTTTCCATCTTTGACTACCTTGGGGTACATGCCCAACTGGTGGTTTTGCTAGGACAAAAGATACACAAAATGTAGTAACATTGCTCTTATAATTCCAAGTTATTTTCCAGAAAGGACTAATCAATCCACAGCTCTCCCACATGTACCTGTCTTCACACAACTCCTCCAACACTGCCTATTTTTGTCTTTTATCGTCTTTGACGACTTTGTGAGTGTGAAGTGAAACCTCAGAGTAGTTTTAATACATGTTCCTCTTATTATTAGCGATTTTGCAAATGTTTTCAGATTTTTGTTGATGGTGATTTTTCTTTTGAATTATTTATAGACATTGATCATTTATTGATTGAGGAATACCTCTTAGCATTGTTATGTAAGGATGTATTAGATACCTTGTCCATCTTAGATATTAGACTTTTATCTGAGCTACTTGAAATTTTTTCCCCTACTCAACAGTTTCTCCTTTTGTTGTACTAGAATTGATTTTGTTAATACAAAAACTTTATACTTTTATACAGTCAAGTAAGTGTGTGTGTGTGTGTGTGTGTGTGTGTGTGTGTGTGTGTGTGTATACACATGATTGCTATCCTCTGCAGAGCTATAACTGGGAATTCTGACACCCAGAGCAAATTCAGGCGGGTCATTTTTATTCTCTTGGCCCAGCCATGAATAAAGAATGGTGTTGGGGGCAGCTAGGTGGCAAAGTGCATAAAGCACCAGCCCTGGATTCAGGGGTACCTGAGTTCAAATCAGGCCTCAGACACTTGACACTTACTAGCTGTGTGACCCTGGGCAAGTCACTTAATCCCCATTGCACTGCAAAAAAAAAAAAATTAATAAAAAATTAAGAATAGTGTCCCAATTACGCATTTGCTTTTATTTCCACAAACTAAAGGTTGGGCCCAAAGTCACAAATATTTAATAATACCTTTGGTTTTTGTTTTTAATTTACAATACCATAGCATCATATACAGTTTATCTAGGAAATGAATTTATATTACATGTGAGAAATCAAATCTTGTAAATGGCAAAAAATAATTTTCAAAAAGTTATTAAAACATCAGTCCCCTTTGTGACTTTGGGCCCACCCTTTTTACCTTTTTTAATTTTTTTTTTGGTGAGGCATTTGGGGTTAAGTGACTTGCCCAGGGTCACACAGCTAGTAAGTGTCAAGTGTCTGAGGCCGGATTTGAACTCCGGTCCTTCTGAATCCAGGGCCAGTGCTCTATACACTGTGCCACTGTTAAGGGCTAAAATTCTAGCTAAACTGTCTAAAATATCTAATGAGTGGTCGCCAATAAATTATAAGCTTTAGCAAGAGTTAGACTTTTAAGCATTTATTAAGGAGAATAAGAATTTGGTAAAGAGAGAAAGGCCTAGATTCCTATCTATTAAAGGGAGAGCACATTTCTAGCTCCCTTCTCTGCCAGCGTCCCCAGGAAAAAAAGCAAAACTGAGCGCCAGTCTCTTCCTTCCTCCTCCCACTAGCCCGCGTCACTTCCTGACTCCTGGTCTTGCCCTCAAAGACCTTCCCTTCATGGGCAGAACTCCTCTACAGTAAGTATCCAGCAGGTGGCGTTATTCCAATCGTTACAGTCCCCCCTGTTGTTCCTCAAGAAACAAAATGTTTCCTTGACGGAACAGTAAAAACAATATGATAACTATTGCTAACTAATAATATGTGAACAACAATATAGAAAAGGAAGAGAGGAAAGTTTTGTCCAGAGGGGCAATTTTTTTTTTTTCCTCATGAACCGACGCTTTGACATTAGTCTTGCAAAGGGAGGGCCTCTGCAGAGAATACATGTTACAGATGGTGTATATTATAACAGAAAGAGAAAAAAAAAACAACAAAAACAACAAATCAAAACTGTTCATTTAAAGTCTCTGAAAGTCTTTTCTCAGATGTCCTCTAGGTGTAGTCATGGAATGGAAGTCTTTTCAGGGGTTGATGTGTGGATGCTGGTAATCAGCCAGGAAAATTTCCTACAAAATTGAGCTTAACACAACTTTAAAATAGCTTTGTCAATAATCAAATCAAACAATGAAAGTTCTCAAAAACATGTCTAAGGGAATTCAGAATCTTAGTTGTTACACATGAAACATATAATAAAACAAAAATTGAACCATTCTTTAAAATTATAATATTACTATAGTCCCCCCTTATGGAGGGTAATTGAGAAGACAATTGCTACGATATTAATTATTAAAAATAATTTTAATCTTTGTTTCATCACTTTTTGCATCATCTGCCTAATTATCCTCATGCCACTATGAGAAATTAAAAAATCTAATATAATTGGTAACAGGTGTCAAGGCCAAATTCAACACTGTATTTATCATGACACCTGAGATAATTATGGGGGTTACCATAAAAGAACAGAGAAATGATGGGATATGAGCATTCCCACACTTGAGCAATATGTACTGTCCATGCAGTATGCCAGGCTTAAAATAGGTGGATGGAATATATGTCCATGCCACCGAACATATTGGAGGAAACTGAGTCAGACTTAATCAGATGCATGGGATTGAGATGTCCATGGCATCAGGCATATAGGAGGGAGCATAGAAGCCAGGTGTAGGAGTGAGATGGGTGGGATGAATACTTCCAGCCATCTGTACAATATTGTGGGGAAAAATAAAATAAAATATTAAACCAAGAGAATCCAACCTCAACATTAGTCAAAAGCTGTTCCCTCGGCCATACCTTGACTTCATGCATTTCTCCCCTCATGTGACAGTTCAGTGTCTGCTCTTGCATGTATTCCTCTTGTGATTGGATGGCATCTTGGCCAACTGGCATCTGATAACTCAGAATAAAGGCAATTAATGTCTTAAATGATAAGTTCCCATAATCCAAGTCTCATATGGATTTAAAAATTGAGGATAATAAATGATTGCAAAAAATGTGAATACATCTTGACTCAGAACACAATATATAATTATGCAACAATTTCAAATAATACCCCTTTTTTAAAAACTTAGTATACAATTACTTTTGTGAAAAATCTGAATATATTTAAATACAAGTTAAAGCATAACAGAATCTCAAAGAACTTTTTTTTTTTGAAAAAAGAAAACTTTTACAAATGTTCCCCTCTTTTTTTTTTTTTTTGGGAATATGCTTATCAAAAATAATACTTCTAGAATCAATTTACACTTGCCATGGCAACCAATTTGCCAGGGAAATGCTTTAAAGAGTTTGATCAAATAATCAGTTGAGGAAAAAAAATAGCAAAAATAACTCAGAATATGGGAGCACAATACTCCTAGAATTAACATTGTATTATGAAATCAAAACCATGTTTCAAAATTAGATAGATGAATGAATAGAAGAAGATACACGTGGAACAATAAAAGACAATGAAATTCAAACTAAGGAAATCTAAATGAATATGAACTTAATATCAATAAGAGTATTATACAATATAAACTTGATCACATGACTATAAAAAGCTTTTACAAATATTCTCCTTGTTTTAGAAACTAGGTATAAGACACAATCTCAAAAGCATGAAAATCTCTATGAAAATAAACCCATACCATTAATTTCAAAATGTAGGTGTAATAGCATAGAAATCCTATGTAACCTCTGAACTGACATTAATACTCTGAGTGAATTCAGAACACTTTTGATTCCGATATCTAAAATCCCCAACACTCATATCAATACCTTGCTGCTTACTTCTACATTTCTCTAAAATATATACCCTTCCATGGCAAAAGAAGCAGAGTCTTGAACTATGTTGATGGTTGTCATTCTTATTCAGCTTAAGTTTTTCTTCTTTAACCCCTCTATATTGTCTGTCAGTCTTTTCACCATACAAATGCTTTATAAGATTACTAATTAAAGACAAAAGCAGGTTAGCAAAATTATGAACAAAACGAGTATATCTGGAATTTAAAGGGTTTTCTAAGGTTGTCTCAGAAGCACAGCCAGCCTGGGGAAGGGCTGAGCCTGAAGCTGCAAATGTAGTTAGAGAAAGTTGCGCATGAGCATTAGATCTCTGGACTTCCCAGGCAGGGGAAGCTATGGGCTTGGCCATAGGAGGAGTAGAGGGTGGGGTCTGGAGAGGAGGGGAGGGACCAGAGCAATTTGAATCAGACTGGATTTTGAACTCAGGCCTGGATTCCTCTTCCCCCACTTTGCCTCCAGGTGCTAGGGGATTAAAAGCTTCTAGAGGGTGGGTCATTGCCTCCAGGCATGCAAAATTAGAGCAACAATTAGTGTTAGAACTGGGAAAAGCTGCAGGAATCTCTTCAGGTTTCTCTGAAAAAGCATGGTTGGGAGAGGGAGAGATATTTCCTTGTGTGAGTAAGTTGCTGGCTCTTTTAACAAAAATAAAAAGAAAAATAGAAAATCCACAAAAACAAAGCATTAACATGATCTTATCTCCCATTTGTCTGGTTAAACAGACTAAAATCAAAAATAGGGTAATTAGGGAGTTTAAAAGGTCCATTCGAAAAAATTTAAAGGGAAAACACAGCCAGTGCGCCAGTACTTAGCAGTTTAAAGGGTAGGGGAAATTTCTTACCCAACCGGAAGATCAGAAGTGAGGTTCAGCTTTCCTCTTCGTGGTCAGCCATCTGTTAAGGGCTAAAATTCTAGCTAAACTGTCTAAAATATCTAATGAGTGGTCGCCAATAAATTATAAGCTTTAGCAAGAGTTAGACTTTTAAGCATTTATTAAGGAGAATAAGAATTTGGTAAAGAGAGAGAGAAAGGCCTAGATTCCTATCTATTAAAGGGAGAGCACATTTCTAGCTCCCTTCTCTGCCAGCGTCCCCAGGAAAAAAAGCAAAACTGAGCGCCAGTCTCTTCCTTCCTCCTCCCACTAGCCCGCGTCACTTCCTGACTCCTGGTCTTGCCCTCAAAGACCTTCCCTTCATGGGCAGAACTCCTCTACAGTAAGTATCCAGCAGGTGGCGTTATTCCAATCGTTACACCACCCAGCTGCCCCCCCACCCTTTATATCTTGTTCATATAGTCTGTCCACCCTTTGTCGCTGATTATAGAATTCTTCCCTCAGTATTGTGTGTTCTGGAATTTATCAAAGATGATAAGTCTTAATTAATCTATTTTATTGATTAACTTATGTGTTTTTGTTTTTGTTTTTTTACCCAGTACCAGGTAGCTTTGGTTATTATTATTTTTTAATATTAATTGAGATCTGACAATGTCAAACCTCCATCATTCCAACTTGTAATTATTTCCCCAACTTTCCTGTCTTTTTCTTTCCTCCATATATGAATTATATTTTGCTTAATTTTATTTTTTAAATTAAAGTAATTTTTTTGGTTAAATTTTTAGTTTTGAACTGTCTCCCATCCTCCCTTCCCACTTCACACTAAAAAAAGGCCACCATTGGACACAGACATATATGAATGGTGTGGATAAGTTCACTTACCTTGGCGGTATACATTCCAGGGATATATACATAGATGATAAAGTTGATGAATGTATTGGCAGAGATAGCTCAGTTTGGGGAGGCACCAAAGGAAAGTGTGGGAGAGAAGAGGTATTTAGGCTGCCTACCAAACTGAATGTCTACAGAGCCATTGTGCTGACCTCACTCTTTGTAGGCCTGTGAAACCTGGACAATATGCCAGTGCCTTACCAGGAAACTGAATCACTTCCATTTGAATTGTTTTAGCAAGATCCTGCAGATCACCTGACAAGATAAGGTACCAGACACTGAGGTCCTTTGTAGAGCTGAACTGCCAAGCGTTCAAACTCTTCTGCCGAGTGCAACTCCACTGGGCTGGCCACATTGTTCAAATGCCAAAAGTACATTTGCCTAAAAGACTATTTTATGGAGAACTCACTCAGGGCAAGCACTCACATGGTGATCAGAAGAAGCGATACAAGAACTCTGAAGAACTTTGGAATCAATTTTGAGATATGGGAGATGCAGGCACAAAACCATCCAACATGGCAGGCCCACATCAAAGAAGGCACCGTGCTCTATGAGAGAGGCAGAATTGCAGTAGCTCAAAAGAAATGTGAGATGTACAAATTTAGAGACATCTCCACTCCAAATGTTCCTCTGAACTTTTGTGCCAGACCTGTGGTAGAGCCTTCCAAGCTCATATTGGTCTAATCAGCCACAGTTGGACCCCTGTACCTCGACCCCAACATAGTGGTGTCTTTTTGGTCCTCTTCATGTATACACATACACGCAGGTGTGTACATATGTGTATATACATCTGCATAATATATATGCAAAATCAAACTATGCATACTTCTATCTGTTTTTTCTCTCGAAGTAAATAGTATCTTCCTTCATAGTCCTTTGTAGTTAATTTGAAGATTTATAATACTCAGAATAACTTAATCATTAGTTATTCTTCTAACAGTATCTAAGAATGTTCTTCTAACAATTACTATATACAATGTTCTCTTGGTTCTGCTAATTTTTCTCTTCATTATTTCTTATAACTGTTTCCGTGTTTTTTCTAAAATCAATCATCATTTTTGGGGGGGGCGGTGCAATGAGGGTTAAGTGACTTACCCAAGGTCACACAGCTAGACCATGTTGAGTGTCTGAGGTCAGATTTGAACTCAGGTCCTCCTGAATCCAGGGCTGGTGTTTTATCCAATGTGCCACCTAGCTGCCGTTGCTCATCATTTCTAATAGCACAGTAGTATTCCATCACAATCATATATACCACAACTTGTTCAGCCATTCCACAATTGATGGACATCCCTT